>NC_081568.1:72385559-72530148 GCF_022355385.1 Mustela nigripes | reverse complement strand
AATTCCAGAGGAGGAGAAAGCCAAGCACGGAACTCATGGCTTTCTCCTCCTCTGGAATTCTGCTGCTCTCCTTGGTATTGAAACCGCACTCCTTGGTAGGTGAACCTGGTCTTGGCTGGATTTCTTGTTGATCTTCTGGGGGAGGGGCCTGGTGTAGTGATTCTCAAGTGTCTTTGCCCCAGGCGGAATTGTACCACCCTTACCAGGGGCCGGGCTGAGAAATCCGCTCGGGTTTGCTTTCAGGAGCTTTTGTTCCCTGAGCACTTTCCGTAGAGTTCCGGAGGACGGGGAATACAAATGGTGGCCTCCTGGTCTCCGGCCTGGAGGAGCCGAGAGCCCGGGGCCCCACTCCTCAGTGCGCCCTCAGAGAACAGCGCCCAGTTACTCCCATCTGCCTGACCTCCGGCCGCTCCGAGCTCACTGAGCCTGTGGCCGGTTCAAGGTAACACCGAGCTGTGAGCTCACTGTCGGCTCTGTCTCTGTAGCCGGCTTTCCCGTTCCAATACCCACAAGCTCTGCGACACTCGGACACCCCCGATCCTTCTGTGACCCTGCGGGACCTGAGGCCACGCTGACCCCGTGTGGGCTTTGCCCCGGTTTAGCCTCTGGAGCAATGTCCCTCAGTGGAACAGACTTTTAAAAGTCCTGGTTTTGTGCGCCGTTGCTCCGCCGCTTGCCGGGAGCCGGCCCCTCCCCCCGCGGTCTATCTTCCCATCGCTTTGGATTCACGTCTCCGCCAGTCCTACCTTTCAAAAAGTGGATGTTTTTCTGTTTCCAGAATTGCTGTTCTTCTTCTCTTCGATCTGCCGATGGATTTATAGGTGTTGCAATCTTTAGATAAGCTATCTAGCGATCTCCTGCTAGCTGAAGTAGTCTCAGCCTGCTACTTCTCCGCCATCTTGACTCCTCCCCTTGAGTCTCTATTTCTGATTCTTTCGCGTATACACTTGGAAGTGGAATTGCTGGATTGTATGGCAATTCTACATTTAACTTTTTGAGATGTGTTCTAGAGTGGCTCCGTAATTTTACATTCACACCAACAATGCACAAGAGTTCTAATTTCTTCACATCTACAGCACCAACACTTGTTCTCCATTTCACAGTTTTTGTTTTTATAATGACTGTAATAATTAGGATGCGGAGTTGTATATTTTTGTGAGTTTGATTTGCATTTCTCATCCTAATGACTAGTGATTTTGAACATCTTTTAATGTGCTTATTGGTCGTTTGCTTATCTTCTTTGGAGAAATGTCTACTCAAGTCCTTTGGGTATTTTTTATTTATTTTTTTTAAGATTTATTTATTTATTTATTTGACAGAGAGAAATCACAAGCAGATGGAGAGGAAGGCAGAGAGAGAGAGAGAGGGAAGCAGGCCCCCTGCCAAGCAGAGAGCCCGATGCGGGACTCGATCCCAGGACCCTGAGATCATGACCTGAGCCGAAGGCAGCGGCTTAACCCACTGAGCCACCCAGGCGCCCCCTTTGGGTATTTTTTAATTGGGTTATTTTGTTGTTGATGTTATTGTTGAGTTGTGGGAGCTCTTTGTATAGTCTGCATATTAACTATCAGATTCATGATGTGCAAATATTTTCTTCCTTTCTGTGGCTTATCTTTTCACTCTCATGATAGTTCCCTAAGACTCACAAATGTTTTCATTTAATGAGGTCTAATTAATCTGCCTTTCCCTTTTGTTGCCTGTGCTTTTGGTGTCATACGTAAGAATCTATTGCTGAGGTCAAGGTCATGAACATTTACCACTGTGTTTTCTTCTAAGAATTCTAGCTTTTATATTTAGGATGTTGATCCATTGTGAGTTAATTTTTGAATACAGTGTAAGGTGGGCGTCTGAGTTATTCTCTATGTGTAGATATCAAGTTATCCTAGAAGCATATGATGAAAAGACTATTCTTGCCCCAACTAAATGGTCTTACATTCTCATTGAAAATCAATTAGCCATACTTAATTTGGTTTTATCCCTAGAATTTCAATTATATTCTTTGTCTATGTGTATCCTTATGTCAGTACCACAGTTTTTATTACAATATCTCTGTAGAAAGTTCTGAAGTCAGAAAGTACAAGTTTTCCAAGTCTGTTCTTCACATTCAATATTGTTTTGGCTACTCAAGGCCCTTTGCACATCCACATGAATTTGAGAATCTATTTTTTAGTTTCTTTTTTTGTTTTTTTTTTAAAGATTTTATTTATTTGACAGAGAGAGACACAGTGAGAGAGGGAACACAAACAAGGGGTGTGAGAGAGGGAGAAGCAGGCTTCCTGCCAAGCAGGGAGCCTGATACGGGGCTCAATCCCAGGACCCTGAGATCATACCCTGAGCTCAAGGCAGACATTTAATGACCGTGCCACCCAGGAACCCCAGTTTCTTTTTTAAAAAAAAGAAAATTTTTTCTCTAAATTTGGATAGGGATTGCAATGAATTTCTAGATCACTCTGGGTAGTCTTTGTAACAAGTCTTTTTTTTTTTTTTTTTTTTTAAGATTCTCTCTTCTTATTTGAGACAGAGACAGAGATACAAGCAGGGGTAGGGCCAGAGGGACAAGCAGACTCCTTATTGAATGCAGAGCCTGATGCAGAGTCCAATCCCAAGATTCTGGTATCATAATCTGAGCTAAAGTCAGTCACTTAATCAACTGAGCCAGCAAGGCACCCCTGTAACAAGTCTTAACAGGTATTCTAATTCATGAATTCTAATCCAGGATGTCTTTCCACTAATGTAGGTCTTATTTCTTTCAGCAAGGTTCTATAGTTTTCAGGACACCCATCTCTCATCTCCTTGGTGAAATCTAGTCCTCGGCATTTTATTGTTTTGGATGCTTTTGTAAGTCAAATTTTCTTAAGTTCCTTTTCAGATTGTTCATTGCTAGTATACAGAAATGTCTGATTTTTGTTGTTGATCTTGTGTCAAAAACTTTGCTCAATTTGTTTAATAGTCCTCATGTGTGTGTGTGTGTGTGTGTGTGTGTGCGTGTGTGTGTGTGTGTGTATTATTTGGGATTCTCTATACATAACATCAAGTCACATGCAAACAAAGATAATCTCAATTTTTCCTTTCCAATATGAATGCCATTTTTTTTGCCTGCTTAATTGCTCTGGCTAAGGCTTCCAGCATAATTTTTAAAAATGGTAAAAGCAGGCATCTTTGTCCTTTTCCTGATCTTAGATAGATTAGAAAGATTTCCAGTCTTTCACCCCTGAGCATGATGTTAACTGGATCTTTTTTATAAATGTCCATTATCAGGTTAAGGAATTTCCCTTCTACTTCTAGTTTGTTTTGTTTTGTTTGTTTGTTTTCTTTTTTCTTTTTTTTAAATTTACTTGACAGACAGAGATCACAAGTAGGCAGAGAGGCAAGGAGAGAGAGAGGAAGGAAAGCAGGCTCCTGCTGAACAGAGAGCCCGATGCGGGGCTCAATCCCAGAACCCTGGGATAATGACCTGAGCCGAAAGCAGAGGCTTAACCCACTGAGTCACTCAGGCACCCCTGTTATTTGTTTTTAAATCATTAAAGGGTATTGGATTTTGTCAAATCCTTTTTTAGCAAGAACTGATACAAACTTGGATTTTATTTTTTCCTTCATTCTACTGGTATATTATATTGACTGACTTTCATATCAACATAAGGCATTCCAGGGATAAATCAAGTAATGAATCATGGTGTCATGATCATGATGTCTAATCCTTAAAAATAGGCAGCCTATTGTTTACTATCTCCATGAGGATTTTTGCATCTGTATTCATAAGGAATATCCGTCTGTAGTTTTCTTTTCCTGTGATGTCTTTTTCTGGCTTTGGGGTCAGGGTAATGCTGGACTGATGTAATTAATTTGAAAGTGTCCCATCCTCTTCTATTTTTTGGAAGTTTGAGAAGCATTGGTATTTGTTCTTCTTTAAATGCAGAGGGAAGGGGATCCTGAGTGGTTTAGTTGGTTAAACATTTGCCTTTAGCTCAGGTCATAATTCCAGGGGCCTGGGATTGGGCCCCAAGTTGGGCCCCCTGCTCATCAGCAAGTCTGCTTCTCCCTCTCCCTCTCCCCTTCCCCTGCCTGTGCTCTCTTTTACATACACACACACACACACACACACATACACACATACATAAATGCAGGAGCAAAGTAACTAGTGAAGCCATCTGGTCCTGGGCATTTCTTTATTGGGAGGTTTTTGCTTAGTGATTTTTTTTTAAAGATTTTATTTATTTATTTGACAGAGAGAGATCACAAGTAGGCAGAAAGGCAGGCAGAGAGAGAGAGGAGGAAGCAGGCTCCCTGCTGAGCAGAGAGCCTGATGCGGGACTCGATCCCAGGACCCTGAGATCGTGACCTGAGCCGAAGGCAGCAGCTTAACCCACTGAGCCACCCAGGCGCCCTGCTTAGTGATTTAACATCTTTACTTATTATAGGACTGTTCTAATATGTCAGTTTCCTATTTTTTCCTTAAGTCGGTTTTGCAGTTAGTAAGTTTCTAGGAATCTGTCCATTTCATCTAGGTTGTCTAATTTGTTGGCAGCCTATTGTTTATAGTGTTCTCTTATAACCCTTTTTATTTCTCTTAGGTTAGTAGGAATGTCTCAACATTCATTTCTACTATTAGTAGAGTCTTCACTTATCTTCTTCAATCTAGTTAAAGTTGTCAATTTTGTCAATCTTTTTCAAAAAATGAAATTTTGAATTTGTTGATTTTGTCTCTTGTCTTTTTATCTCACTCTAATCTTTTTTTTAATTTTCTTATTTCTGCTAGCTTTCAGTTTGGTTTACCCTTCTTTTTCTAGTTCCTTAAGGTCTAAAGTTAGGTTATTAAACTAAGATCTTTTATCTTTCCTAATGCAGGCATCTGCAGGTATGTATTTCCCTCTGAGCACTGCTTCTGCTGCATCCTATAAGTTTTATTATTATTATTTTTAATGGAAGTATATTGACATACAATATTAGTTTCAGGTGTAGAACAGTGATTTAATGTTTATGTACATTATGAAATGTTTACCACAGTAAGTGTTGTTACCAGGTGTCACCATACAAAGTTATTACAATATTATTGACTATATTCCTTATGTGTTAAGTCGTGTATTCATTTTCTTTTTTAAAATTTTTTAAAAAGATTTTATTTATGACAGAGAGAGATCACAAGTAGGCAGAGAGGCAGCCTCGGCGGGGGGCGGTAGGGAGGGAAGCAGGCTCCCTGCTGAGCAGAGAGCCAGATGCAGGACTCAATCCCAGGACCCTGAGATCATGACCTAAACTGAAGGCAGAGGCTTAACCCAATGAACAACCCAGGCGCCCCTGTGTGTCCATTTTCATTTACCTTAAAGTACTTTCTAATCTCCCTTGTGATTTCTTCCTTGACCTGTTGTTGGTTATTTAAGAGTATTTCCATATATTTGAAAAATTTCCAGTTTTCCTGTTATTGATTTCCAGTTTCATTCCACTGTTGTCAGAAAAGATACTTTGCATGATTTCAATATTTTAAAATTTATTGGATCTTGCTTTAAAGCACAACATATGGTCTATCCCAGAGAATGCTTTATGTGCATTTGAGAAAAATCACTGTGTTTTCTTGGTGAATTGACCTTTTTGTTAATATATAATGCCCTTTTCTCCTATAACAGTTTTTGCCTTAATATCTATTTTGTCTGATTTGGGTACAGCCAACCTAACTCTCTTTTCATTTCTACTTGCATGTTATATATTTCTCTATTCTTTTACTTTCAACCTATTTGTATTTTTGGATCTCAAATAAATTCTTTGTAGACAGCATATATTTGGATTTTTTTTAAGATTTTTAAAAAAATTTATTTATTTGACAGAGAGACAGTGAGAGAGGGAACACAAGCAGTGGGGGAGTGGGAGAGGGAGAAGCAGGCTCCCCACTGAGCAGGGAGCCCAACGTGGGACTCAATCCCAGGACCCTGGGATCATGACCTGAGCCAAAGGCAGACATTTAATGACTGAGCCACCCAGGTGTCCCAATATTTGGATTTTTAAAAAATAACCCATTCTGTCTTAATTGGAGAGCTCAATTCCTCTATATTTAAAGTAATTACTAATAAAGAAGAAATACCTCTGCCATTTTGTAATATTTTATATACGTCCCATTCTTTTTTGTTCCTTAATTCCTCCATTACGACTTTCTTTTGTGCTTGATTCTTTTGTAGTGTACCACTTGGATTCTTTTCTCATTCTTCTGTATACTTTTTCATTGTGTTTTTCATGGTTACAATTAAGCTCTTAAACTTGTAATAATCTATTTTTAATTAATACAACCTTAGCTTCAATAGTATATAATAATTGTTTCCTTAGAGCTCCGTCCCCACCCCCCTTAAAAAATCAGATTCTTCCCTTTCCTCAGAGTTTGTTACTTTCTGTGGGTAGTGTTGTTTGTTTAGTGGCCTGGCTCAACAGTTTTTTTAAAAACTGTATTCTTTGCAGGGTGCCTGACTGGCTCAGTTGGTACGGCATTTAGGGCTCTCTAAACTCTACCACATACATGGAAGTTTGTTAATGCCTTCATTTTCCAAAGACTGACTCTCCTGGACTTTCTTCAAGGCATTCAGCATGTCCTTTGTTTATGTTAACTGGTCTTTTGTTGTTGTTGCTGTTGTTGTTTTGCCCTAGATAGCAGTGAGTTTTTCATCTGTCTCTCAATGATTTTAAGAAATGCTCTCTGCAGAGTCACCTTTCTGTGCTGAGAAAGTTCCAAGTCAGGCAAAACAAAGGCAATTGCCTTGCATCAGTCCTTCAGGCAGCCCTCAAACAGGTCAAAAGAGACAACATAACTCTTTAAGAACAAAGTCTGTTCTGTGGCTTCAGGAACCAAGGAGACCAGAATTCCACAATGAGAACTTAGGCTGCCATCTTCAGGGCCATCACCACGAGGAGGAGGGGACTGGGCCAGGGACAAAATAAAATGTTGTAAAGTTTTATCTTTTGAAAGCTGACTCTTTCTTGGGTGCCTGGGTGGCACACTTGGTTAAGCATCCAACTCTTGGTTTCAGCTCAGGTCATGATCTCAGTCATGAGATAGAGCCCTGTGACAAGCCCTGGGTTGGGCTCCATGCTCAGCAGGAAGTTTGCTTGGGATTCTCTCTTCTTCTGCCTCTGCTCACCACCCCCCCCCCCGCACTTGCTTGCACTCTCTCTAAAATAAATAATCTTTGGGATGCCTGGGGCTCAGTCAGGTAAGCATCTGCCTTTAGCTGAGGTCATGATCCCATGATCCAAGTCCTTTGTCAGACTCCTTGCTTGGGGAGCTTGCTTCTCCCTCTGCCTACTTCTCCCACTGCTTGTGCTCTCTCTCTGACAAATAAATAAAATATTTTAAAAAAATAATATTTTAAAAAGAATAAAAAGTAAAAGTTGACTTTCTTGATTCAATCTTCACTCATTTGCTATAAATCTTTGACTATTTTCCAGAGTTCTGAGAGTTTTTGTCCCTTTTCAGGTACTTCTGTGGACAGATGGACCCTTAGAGTACCTAAGTACCTACCATTTTCACTGACATCATTCATCTTTTTCATTTTTGAAGGATGGGTTTTCTGGATGCGGAAATCTTGGTTTGTTTGTTTTTCTTTCAGCACTTTGAATACAACATCCCACTACCTTCTGGCCACCATAGTTTCTGGTGACACATCAGCATTAATTTTACTGAGGATACTCCGTATTTGATGAATCGTTTCTCCAATGGTACTCTCAAGTTCTCTGACTTTCAACAGTCTGTTCATGATGTGTCTAGATGAATTTCTGAGTCTACTCTCAGAGTTTGCTGGTGTTTTTGGATATGTAGATTAATGTTTTCCATTGAATTTGGGGAATTTGGGGCCATTATTCCTTTATAATTTTTTTGCCCTTTCTCTCATCTCCTGGGATGCCTTGTTTATCTGATGAGGTTCCACATGTCTCTGATCATTTTCAGTCCTTCATTTTTTTTTTAAGGTTTTATTTACTTATTTGACAAGACAGAGAGATAACAAGCAGTGGGAGTGGCAGGCAGAGGGAGAGGGAGACCCACACTCCCACTGGGAGCCAGATGCAGGATTCAATCCCAGGACTCCAGGATCATGACGTGGGCTGAAGGCAGCCTCTTAACCGACTGAGATACCCAGGCACCCCCTAGTCCTTCATTTTTCTTTCTGTGCCTCACACTGGAGAATCTCAGTTGACCTATCTTTGTTTTTCAATTCCTTCCTCCACTAACTCAAATCTGCTACTGAATTCCTTTAATGAATATTTCAATTATTGTACTTCTCAACTAAAGAATTTTTATTTGGCTCTTTTAAAAATTTCTCTCTTTACTCATATTCTCTATTTGGTGAGGTATTCCTCTCATATTTTCCTTTGGGTCTTTAGATAGGATTTTTTTTCATTAGTCCTTTGAACATACTTACAATCTCCAATTTAAAAACCTTTGCATAGTAAGCCGAAGAGATGGGCTTCCTCAGGGACAGTTTCTATTGACTGTACTTTTATCTGCTTGTGTAGGAGCCATACATTGTTTCTTTGTGTGTTTTGAGATTTTTGTTGTTGTTGTTGGAAAAGGGACATTGTAAATTACATAAAAGTGGAACCCCAGGGACACCTGGGTGGCTCAGTTGGTTAAGCAGCTGCCTTCAGCTCAGGTCATGATCCCAGCGTCCTGGGATCGAGTCCCACATCGGGCTCCTTGCTCAGCAGGGAGCCTGCTTCTCCCTCTGCCTCTGCCTGTGCTCGCTCTCTCCCCCTCTCTCTCTCTGATAAATAAATAAAATCTAAAAAAAAAAAAAGTGGAACCCCAGAAATCTGATGACCCCCACTCCCTAGAATTTTATTGCCATTTTTTTAGAAGAAACTTTCCAGAAGTACTTCTGTAATGTCTGTATTCTTTGTCATGTCTGGCTAAAGACCCACTCAGCTAACTTAATGGTCTGCTAGTGAATGGGCAGATATTCCCATAAATGCCTGGACCCACTAACTCTCCCAGCCTTTGCCATAAGGTTCTGAGTGTTGCAGCAGACATTTAATAGTCCAGCAGTTTAGGGCGCCTGGGTGGTTCAGTGGGTTAAGCTGCTGCCTTCGGCTCAGGTCATGATCTCCGGGTCCTGGGATCGAGTCCCGCATCAGGCTCTCTGCTCAGCAGGGAGCCTGCTTCCTCCTCTCTCTCTCTCTGCCTGCCTCTCTGCCTACTTGTGATCTCTCTCTGTCAAATAAATAAATAAAATCTTTTAAAATAAAAAAAAAAAATAGTCCAGCAGTTTATGTCTCTGCCTTAGCCTTCATTTCCTGCTTGCAGAGTCTCAAGATTTTCCAGAGGTGAGATTTCAGGGCCTTCTCAGGACTTTCCTGATACCTTCGTTGAGATTCTCCAAAATGGTAATAATTTCTCAGAGTTTCACAGTTAATCAAGGGTTTTCATACATGTTATCCAATTACCTCAGCCACCCTGTGTACATTAATGACATCACTTTATGAATGTTGAAGCGCAACAATTTCGAGATTAAGTAACTTGCCAAAAACCCCGATTTCTCTAACATTGAAATCTGCATCCCTTCCACAGCACAGAATTTCCCCCAGGCTTGCAAACCGGGATGCTATGGGAGGTACGTTATGTGACCCATATGGCCTCTGCAGGGCAATCAAAGATTTAGATTCCTCAACTCAGCTCTTGCCCTGATTCCTATCAAGTGCCATACCTAACATGATGCTCTGTGGTTCATTACCAAATGCTGTGGAGTGCAATGCCACACCGACAGGTTCAGAGATGTGGTGCCAAATGGACACTGGCGCATTTCATGCATTGACTAGGGTCCTCCACCACCTACCTCCATGGCCTCTGACTACATGCTGGGTTGATGTTGACCACTTTCACCACCAAGAAAGAAACTTGTTATTTACCATAAAAGACGACCGAGTACATTTTTATCCATTTTATTATACAACAAAACATACATATAGAACCACACAAACAAATATATAGCCTAATGGACTGTTCCATGGCCCACACGTTGTAACTACCACCTAGGTCTAGAAATACAACTTTGTTCACCAGCTATCCCACAAGTCCTCCACGTGTGCCATCCCAATTACAACTTCCTCCTTTCCCCCAAATTAACCACTATCCTGATTTTCATAGTCATCACTTCTTGGATTTCTCTATAGATAGGAACACATGTATACATCCCTGGAACTAATACTTTAGTCTTGCCTTTTAAAATCTGTTTAAATTTGGTGTCTTTTAAGTCTTCCATTCCTTTTTTTCCTTTCAACTTACCTATTGATGAATCCAGGCATTCTGATGGGTAGAACTTCCCAGTCTAGATTTTGCTACCTACACACTCATGATGCAGCTCAGCATGCTCCCCTGTCCTCTATCTTCCAGAAACAGGTAGTTAGATCCAAAGACTAGACCGGATTCAGGTTTCATCTCTTTAGCAAGATCATAGCTTCTGTTCTTTCATAGCAAGCATATATCTGCTTGTCTCCCTTCTGATGATGGTAGTGGCTACTCATTCTTATTGCCTAGATCCATTTCTTCACTAGAAGCTGAAAACAGTGATACTCTAATTTTATCATTTCCTTTTTCACTTATTAACTGGGATATTTCTATAAAGAGAGTTCTCTCTTATTGACTGTATGGTTACTCAGTAATATGGTTCATATTAGGTCAATAATGCTTGATTCTTTCTCTTAATGTTTTAGAGATAAAAATTAGTTCCTTATTACCCTCCAAAAGTGACCAGTTAGTTTTTGGTATCATTATGAACTTATGGATTATTTGAGGCATTCCAATCCATTTTAATTATCATCCTTATCAAAGCTCAAAGTGTCCCATCTTCCGCTAGTAGCAGGCTCTTTAAGTTGTCTCCTGAGTCCTTTTGACACAACCCCCGTAATCTTTGACATCTTCCTTGCTAATATGACAAGATATTCCTTACTCCTCTGGTATGTTTTTTGCCTTGACTTGTGGTCAATCATTTCTCTAAAAATCCCTAGTTTGTTTTCAGTGAGAAATGGCATTTCAAAATCACATGAATTGTGAGCACTATGGCTGTGTAACTGCTGGAGTGGTCAATGTTTAGGTCTTTCATGGTTAAGGATAAAATACTTTCGTCATTTATCCTGATATTTCCAACTTAATGTCAAACTGGAGAATTTTTACTTAGCATTGTCTGTATTACCTCTGTTTCTCCTTTCTTCCATGAGTATACTGATTCCCAAGAACAGAGAGGGTAAGAGAATGAAACTGTCCCATGTTTGCCCATCGACTTTATCCCATATGACACATACAACAGTCTCAAAATGATATTACTCTAATATATCTCCACTAATTTGACTCTTAAAAATGGTTTAAAATTTTCTGGGCATTAACTCTCCCCACTCTCCTCCATGTTTGAGTCATACTGTATCTTCACCATCAGAGGACAGATTCATTCTATGGCATATTCTCTCCTTGTTAGCCCACAATTAGCATTAATTCTACCAATAATTGTATTTAATGCTCACCATCCATCCTAATGTTGATGCGTCTCTAGTCAATTTGCTTCAATTTATTCTTTACCAGATTCTGACAGAAGGGCTTAAGGAAACATCACCCAAGGGTTTTCATGACTGATGACAGTGTATCTCTGTGTGCATTATACTTGAAATTTCATCAGTTTTAATGGATCTAGAACTCTTGGTTCATTTTCCTCCCTTAAGTATCCTAAATATGTTGCTTTCTTTTAGCATAAAGTGTTAGCAACGTCTGCCAATACTTCCCCTTTCCTTAGCAGCCTCTTTGCCCAGATGCTCATAATTTCCTCTACCCTCTTTCATTTAGAGTCCAATAATTTTAGTAGAATGTTTCAGTGCTTGTTGTTCTAAATTCATATTCTCAGGTGTGTAATGTGTGCTCTTTCAATATAGAACTTCAGTTCTTTAAGGTAACATTTCTTAGATTATAGGTTTCTCTGCGTTCCATCCCTTTACTTTGTTACTGTTTCAAATTCAGGGACTCCTGTTATCCTTATGTTGGATCTTTTCTCCCCCCCATTTTCTTTACAACTTTTTTCTTTTCACTTTTTTTAATTTTTATTTTTAAGTAATCTATACCCAACATGGTGCTCAAACTCACAACACTGAGATCAAGTACTGCATGATCCACCAACTGTGCCCGCCAGGTGTCCCTTCCCCCATTTTCAATATTCATTATTTTCTCTTGAATCCTTTTTATTTCTTCATTATTGATTGATTTTAAAATTCTCTTCCTTGGGCATCTCGGTGAATCAGTTGGTTAAGCATCTGCCTTTGGCTCAGGTCGTGATCCCAGGGTCCTGGGATCAAGTCCTGCATCGGGATCCCTGCTCAGCGGGGAATCTGCTTCCCCCTCTGCGCTCCTCCAGCTTGTGCACTCTCTCGCTTTCTCTCTCTCAAAAATAAATAAATAAAATTTAAAAAAAAAAAATAAAAATCTCTTCCATTAATCCAATATGTCTCTTAAGCTATTACCTGTTGTGCTTAATTGCTCTTAGCTACATCTTCATTTCTGAAATGTCTTTTATTTCTAATTCTTTCCTGAGTCTTTTCACTTTGCCTCTGTTCTTTCCTTTTTCATATCATTTTCTTAAACATTTACCTTGTTTTGAAATAAGATGCTACAGTTGTTATCTGTTTTGTGGACATGTCTTTGTGGTGGGCTTCTACCATCTACAGGGGTATTATTCTCCAATATATTCTCTTTTCTCACTTCACAATCATTGTGTGGGATTTTACTTCAGTCTCTTTATAATATACTTTTTTCTATGACATTGGTTTTCCTGAACTTTTAGAAGGTGTGGTTCTGACTTCATGTAGCTCCCTCTTCTCTTTCAAAGACATGCTAGCTTGATTTTTAAGGTTTCTTCATTCCATTCCCCTCCTCCAATTTTATCTAGACTTTCTCTTCCTTAATCTCTGGGTCTCTCCCCTGCTCAATTTTTATTCCACTCCTTTTATTTCTTCTAAGTGGATGGGGATCATGGGGGATATCCCTGAAGGAAACTCTGGCTGGTCAGTCTTCAGAGTTCACAAGATCCAGACTGTTTTAGGTCCTTCAGGAATTACCAGGAACCTCTTGCATTAACCCAGTACTGGACTGAACAACACCCTTCCCAATATCAAATACTGATCATCAACAGAAGAAAAAAAAATATATATATATATGAAATTATAATGTATATAATACATATAATGAAATTATATATATATATATATATATATATATATATGTTAGTCATCAAAAAGAATGAAATCTTGCCATTTGTAACAATGTAGATGGAACTAGAGGGTATTATGCTAAGTGAAATAAGTCAGTCAGTGAAAGACAAAATACAGTATCATTTCACTCACATGTGGAATTTAAGAAACAAAACAGATAAATATATCTGAAGAGAAGGAAAAATAAAATAAGACAACAGGGAAGGAGACAAACCATGAGAGACTCTTAACTACTGGAAACAAACTGAGGGTTGTTGGAGGGGAGGTTGATGGAGGATGGGGTAATAGGATGATAGGCATTAAGGAGGACCCTTGAAGTAAGGAGCACTGGGTGTTATATGCAAATGGTGAATCACTTAATTCTACCTTAAATTAAGTATTTTAAGTTTACTTAAATTCTACCTTATAGACTAATAATACAGAATATGTTAATAAAAAAATATGTTCTCATATCAGCCCATATTTTCCAACTAATATTTATTGAACATCCTCTGCTTCCTCTCCCTCAGAGGCTAAATCTGTGCAGTTGGGGCTCATAGTAAGGATATGTTTTTAACTAGTTTTGATTTTTATACTGCCTGTGGATTCTGATTTTGCTCCCAAGTTGCTCTGTTTCCCCCCACACTCTGATTTTATTTATTTATTTTTAGAGGGAGAAAGAGAACATGCACCTACAGGGAGAAGGGACAGAGAGAGAATCCCAAGCAGACTCCCTGCCAATCCCTTGCCTGTCACAAGGCTATCTCATGACCCTGAGATCCAATGACCTGAGCAAAAACTGAAAGTTGGACGCTTAACTGACTGAGCTACCCAGGCACCCTCCAAGGTGCTTTTTTTTTTTTTAGGAGAAAATTCAGAGAGATTAAAAAACCACGTTACCACTGCTAATATTGTTACCATCTTTCCAAAGATTTTAGAGTATATTTTTTAAGTCCTTAGAGCTTTCCTATGGAAAATTTTCTTGAACAAAATGCCTTAAAAATCTTAAAATGTTTTCACAAATAAAAAGGATGAAACAGAAGAGACTCTACTCATTTTGTCTGCTTACCTCAAAAAGTCTGAACAAGTTGTATTTTGTATTATAATCAGTCCACAAGACCACAAAAAAGGCATTCAGGGTGACGGTGCTAATCATAATTATCTTAAAGAGACGACTCATTATGACTCTCTTCACAAATGCCTGGCACTGAGTATCTCTCCTCCTGTCAAAAAGTTGAATAGAGGTATGATTATCTTACAACAGAACTAGATCCCAAATACTACACACTTTTTGTGAGACTAGGTCCTGCTTTCTCCCCTCTACAAATATAAATTTAAATATACTTTTAAACTGCAACACATTGTAGGACCCCTGGCTGGCTCGGTCAGTAGAACAAGTGATTCTTGATTTCAGGGTCATGAGTTTGAGCCCCACATTGGGTGCAGAGATGACTTAAATAAATGTGTGTTTTACAATGCTAGCATTGAAGGACCACTAAAATATGTATGATGACCTCTGAGTTGATCTGTTCCCACTCAGTTACTTAGTTCCTTCTAAGTAACTAAGTGTGGGGGGCGGGAATGATTCCTAGTCCCTCTCAAGCAAAATAATACTCCTTCCATAAATTTTTACTGAGTGGTTACTAATACCAGGCAAGATAGCAGACAGCAGACACTGTGGATATAAGGAGAACAAAACTAAATATTGTCAGTCTAGTAGGAAAAACTGGTACTAATCAAATCACCACCTACATAATTGTTTACAAATCAGTGATTTAAAAAAAAAAAAAAAACTGGACACCCTAAAAAAACAGGCAAAATCAGTCACTTCATGAAACAAATTCAAATGGTAATGAACTTCCCCCAAAATGTTCAGTAGCATTACTAACGGGGAAGGGAGGTTGCAAATTAGGTCCAACCATTATTTTGGCTTATAAAATTAGCAAAGTTTTAAATGTCATATTATCTAATGTTGGCAGTCGTGTGGTGTGATGAGGTATTCTCATAAACTGCCAGGGGGTGTGGAAATTGGCCAGCTCCTCTGAAAAGCCTTAGAAC
The DNA here is from genome assembly GCF_022355385.1 of Mustela nigripes. NCBI lineage: Eukaryota > Metazoa > Chordata > Mammalia > Carnivora > Mustelidae > Mustela > Mustela nigripes. The sequence continues at coordinate 72,514,893 of NC_081568.1, read as the reverse complement.
TATTTTTAACCTCTGATCCAAGGAACCTACCCCAAGAGAATGCAATCTGGAATGAAGTGGCTTTGGCCAAACATGTTCATCCCAGCTTTACTTACAGTAGTAAAAACCTGGAAACAGTTTAAAAGTCTAACAAGAAAGACTGGTTAAGTAGAGATGGCCGTCCACTTCATGGAATCTTACATAGATACGAAAAAATGCCTACGACTTTTTCATGGTTTAAAAAATGTTTATGATCCACCAGCTAGCAAAAAACAAAAACAAAATAAGAGACCAAATTCTCTACTCAGTATTATTTCAACTGTGCAAGAACAGGTGAAAAAAACTGAGCAGGACACCGGCCAAATGCTGACGGTGTCTGCCTATGATGGCAAGCTTATAGTAAATCTTTTCCTTGGTTATTATATTTATCTATGCTTTCCAATTTTTCTCAAAAAGTATGTATTTTTCCCCACTATATGTAACAAATGGACACACTCCTCCTAACAGTAAATACAGAATGCATATACTTTCATAATCTAAAAAACAAGATGTATAGTTTTCATCATCTGTTTTGAGATGAGGTCAATTACCTTCAAATTTTCTTTTTTTTTTTTTTAATTTATTTATTTGACAGAAAGAGAGAGATCACAAGTAGGCAGAGAGGCAGGCAGAGAGAGAGAGTGGCATGCAGGATCCTCGCTGAGCAGAGAGCCCGATGTGGGGCTCGATCCCACTACCCTGAGATCATGACCTGAGCTGAAGACAGAGGTTTTAACCCACTGAGCCACCCAGGGGCCCCTCCTTCAAATTTTCTAACACAGTAGCTAATAAAAGCAAAGTAAGAAGGACAAAAAGATAAAAGGATTAAACCATCAAATTCAGTGTATGGGTCAAGTAAGACCGTGACTGAACAATGACTTAACTAACCAGTCACAATATTAAAGCCAAAGAAGCAAACTGTTTGGCTGAGCCTTCACCAACCTCCCCAGTGAGAGCACAGGGGTGAGTGTACCCAGAAGCTAAGAGTATACTGGCACCTTGTTCCCAAGCTGCCATCTGCTCATTTCTTAACAAGCAAGAGAAATAAAGAATATTTACTGAAATTTCCTGAATCTTGCACAGAACTCTGCTGAAGAATTATCCAACAGTGAGCTCGAAATGACTCTTGTATCATTCTGGTAATGAAACTGTTGAGACATTATCCAAATTCCCAATCTTTATTCCTTGCTCTGATCATCCAAACAGAAAATCTCTGTTTAGGGATTTCCTTGGCATCTAGATTCCAAGAGGCCACAGACCAGGGCCCACAAAAGGAACTCCCGCTTTATGACATAATTCTTGGGTGTCATAGTGCGTTACTAGCCTGCAGGTCCCCAGAGTCAAATACTTCCTGTGCTGAGATCCTGTCTTCCCAGGGAGACTATGCACCTCAGATCAGCGAAAGGGATACAAGTACACAGGAACTGTGAAGCTCCAAGCTGAATCTGGGAGATACCAGAGCTAGAGCAGAAAAAAGTAATTTCTCTCTCAAGAAGAATCCACATATGGGGGACACCTGGGTGGCTCAGTTGGTTAGGCGTGTGCCTTTGGCTCAGGTCATGATCTCTGGGTCCTGGGATCGAGCCCCGCATCGGGCTTCCTGCTCAGCCCCTCAGGAGCCTGCTTTTCTCTCTGTCTCTCCCTCTGCCCCTCCCCACTGCTCATTCTTTCCCTCTCTCAAATAACAAATAAAATCTTAAAAAAAAAAAAAGAAGTACCCACAAAATCCCTTAATAATGTGTTAAGACTAAGTTAAGCATCATATAAGAGGAAAAAGCAAACTATTCTGAGGTTCTAAGAGCCAAGAGCATACATTGGGGCACAGGACCAGAAACATCAGGATAGACAGAAAAGATGTCGATGGGTTTGGGGCTAGAACACAAGAAAAAGGAGGAAAAGAGAAGGTCATTCACTCCCAGCCCTACCTTATAGGAAGCCTGTAATGTGTATATATGACCCTCCTGAACAGAGCATAGGAGATGAGCCTGTGGGGCCAAGATATTTTAAGTACAAGAGCCATAGGGTTTTTGCTCTGTTCAATTCTTGGGATTAACTTATTCTCTTTGCTTTCCTTCTTCTAATCCCTTTGGCTTCCAAGGCAAATCTAGACAGAGGGATCTGGGTAGCCCTCCATTGTATTAAACCTTTAGTGGCTAAACTAGTCACATTCCTGAAAACATAAATTCTTGAGCTCTAAGAAAAGCAAGTAACCACCAAAATAGCTCTGTAGTCTCAGGCATTCTAGAACAAGTGTATGTTACTATTCCTGGTAGGAAAACACTCTTGTAGGCAACCAATACACTAAACTAGGAAAAACATCCTATTTATTCAATTTCTGTATTTAAAATCATCAACAGTGAAGCGTTAAGAATCACTTCAACTCATAGCCCCAAGATTCAAACTTTAGCCTCATCGTCCCACTTTACATTCTGTCCCCCAGGGATCAGCTCCTCCTGTACCTCCTACTGCCTCCTTTGGTCATATGGGCCCTAATGCCTTCTGGGCTCATGCCCCAACATCCCCAAAGCAGACTCCTGGAGCAGCTGCTGGGAGAAAGCCTGAATTAGTCCTTCACCTGAATCTGGTTCCACCTGCCCCAGTACATCAGTGTCTACTCAAGTTGGGGGACACAGAAGGCCCTTGGTGGGTGTATGCTGTAGAATTATACAAGAGAATGGCACTAGAGACCCTCATGCTCGCTGAGCATGGTGAGAGTCCATCTCCGGGAACCCCAATGGTCTACTTCCATGCCTTCCCTCATGGAGCATCAAAGCACTCTTTGGGGGAGAAATAGAGAGGAGATTAAGGATGTAAAGAATTCTTTCACGATGCTTGGAGGGATGAGGAAAGATGGCCAGCTGGAAGCAGCAGAGAGAAGTCCGGTTGTTGTTAGAATACCCCACAAGCACAGCTAAGCACAGCTGAATGTGGTTTCTGAAGTCACCGATGAACACATCAGTCTGGGAATGGAACTCCAGCTGTGATTACAATCAGATGTGACAAGCTTCTCCAGGACCTACTGAAATCATCCATCTTTTCTCACAGATAAGTGGACACAACAGGCACCCTGCGATACGAAGCCAAAGGGGGCACCTCCTCTGCCCTTTCAGCAGCAACTCACACTGTGCTCACCGTGGGTGTCACCAGCACAGCCCAGCTGCACACAGAGGGGGACATCAGCAGTCAGCCGGCATGGCAGCTTGGTGACTCAAGTCTTCGGCTAAGAGTCATGTCTTTACTTGTCCCAAGAACCGGCACTGGAACAGAAACCTCACATATTATAGCCAAACCCTCATATAGCTCTTGGTATTTTGCAGGAAATTCCACAAAATTGAAAGTCCCAGAGTTCAACTGGTCTATTTTTGAACACTGGATGAGAGAGCATAGAGACCGCTGTGTACTTCCACCAGTCCTGCAGGACAGTAATGGGAGTCAGTTTGGGTTCAAACACAATATACATGCTACTGCTTTCTGTCTAGAGCAAAAACATCAAGAACCATGCTTATTCTGTTTATCCAAAGATTTCCTTACTCCTATCAATGCCAAAAAGTAACCACTACTTTTACAACGTTAACTTCAATCTAGAAAAGGGAACTGTCAAACATGCCGGCAAGCTGGTTTGTTACTCAGGAAGGTCTTCCAAGGGGTCATAGTTCATGTCTATGGAACTCCTCTCTCCTCCAGAGTTTCTTTAGAAAGAAAAGAAAGGGAAACCAAAGCTTACTGCATCAGAAAACCACTGCTGTCGCACAAAGATTTAGAATAGAAAGGAACCTGGGAGCCTCCAACTTTGACAGTGTCTTTTGAGGCTGAAATGTCAGTTACTTGAACAGAGTCTGGAAGTTCATTCTGTTGGAATTTACCCCGGTTAGTACTCCCACAGCCTTCTACTGCAGGGGCTCTGGTGGTCTACAGTCAGGTCTGTGAGTTCCAGCAGATGCAACAACCCTTAACAAAGACCTTATGTCAAACCCTCGTGTAGTTGCTAATTAGTAAATGCATTCTCGGGTCTTCAGCACTGCAATTACAAGCCAAATCCTGCTCTCTCTGCTGTACTAATATGTGGTGTATGTCCCAGTCAACAAGCTGAGCCCCTCATGCTTACATTCAAAATAAGGGGAAAGGTTTCAGGGTACAGTGAAACAAGCTCAGTGACACCAAAGGGAACAAACAAGTCTGGAAGGTGGAATATTCTACAGGACACCTGATCCCGTTTTTACAGTAAGTCAATGACATGGGGGACAGGGAGGAAGAAAGGGGAGCTTGCTCACTCTAGACTGAACAAAGAGACTAGACGTGATGGGTGGACTTTATGTGGATCCTGATTAGAACAAAAATACTGTCCAGATGCACTCCTGACCTTCAAGAAAATGATTTTGTCTGGGTGTTAGATGATACCAAGGAAATCATGGTTGATTTTGTTACAAGGTGAAATAATGGCATTATGGTTTATACAAGAAAATGACCATATTTTCTAAAGATATTTACTGAGGGATGTAAGGACATGCTATCTAGGATTTTAAATGTTAAAGCTATTTTGCCTCTTTTAAATGCTTTAGCAAAGAAAAGAGAAATGGAGACTTATGTGAAGTAACTGATGTAAAATCTTGATAATTGTTAAATCTGAGTACATAATGGTTTAATGTACCATTCACTTTATTTTTAAATATGTTTAAGTTTGTTCATGTTTAAAAATTCATGTGAGGGGGGGCCTGGGTGACAGCTGGTTAACTGGCTACCTTCGGCTCCGGTCATGATCTCAGGGTCCTGCAATCAAGTTCCAAGTCAGGTTCCCTGCTCAGCACAGAGCCTGCTTCTACCACTCCCTCCGCCCCTCCCCACAGCTCATGCTCGCTCTCTCTCAAAAAAAGAAAATCTTTACAAAAATAAAATAATAGAGACACCTGGGTGGCTCAGTTGGTTAAGCAGCTGCCTTCGGCTCAGGTCATGATCCCAGCGTCATACGATCGAGTCCCACATCGGGCTCCTTGCTCAGCAGGGAGCCTGCTTCTCCCTCTGCCTCTGCCTGCCACTCTGTCTGCCTGTGCTCCCTCTCTCTCTCTGACAAATAAATAAATAAAATCTTTTAAAATAATAATAAAAAAATAAAAATTCATGTGAAAAAATTAAAGCACTGAACTAAAAATGTCTGGTAAATAAAATGTATAAAAGTCCCCAAATCTATAATATAGAAAAGAGTTTATAAAAACACAAGGCAGGGCACCTGGCTGGCTCTGTTGGAAGAACATATGACTCTTGATCTCAGGGTTTTGAGTTTGAGCCCCAAGTTGGGTGCAGAGATTACTTAAAAAATAAAATCTTAGGGACGCCTGGGTGGCTCAGTTGGTTAAGCAGCTGCCTTTGGCTCAGATCATGATCCCAGCGTCCTGGGATTGAGTCCCACATCGGCTCCTTGCTCAGCAGGGAGCCTGCTTCTCCCTCTGCCTGTGCCGGCCATTCTGTCTGCCTGTGCTTGCTCTTTCTCCCCCCCCCCCCTCTCTCTCTGATAAATAAAATCTTTTAAAAAGATAAAATAAAATAAAATCTTAAAAAAAAAAGTTTTGCTTTTTCCTCTAAACAAATTTCTAAGAAGCACCAATGATGCATCTCCTGGCAGTCACAGAAACTGGGCGGCTCTTGTCCCTCTTCATATGGAGGGTGTACTCCATATCCACAGGGTAAACTGACCCAGCCAACAGACCCAGCCAAGAACTGGCTTTGGAGAGCTCAGACTCCCTGTCCCATTTCCATATGATTTCTCTGACTGGGGCCCCGGTTGGGTAGGGAGGGGAATGTTTGCTTGTTTTAACATATGGATTTTTCTGGTCTCTGAAACAAGGTGAGTTACACAGAGATGATCTCTGTTAAATCCTGGTACCATAATGCTTCAAGAGATTAACACACCTTCTTTGGACAAATATATATATATATTTATATATGTATTTATTCTTTAAATTTATATTCTAATCTTATTACTAAGTACATTCCATGGGGTGCCTGGATGGCTTAGGTGGCTAAGCATTTGCCTTTGGTTCGGGTCATGATCTCAGGGACCTGGGATCCAGCCCTGCGTCGGGCTCCCCGCTGGGCAGGGAGTCTGCCTCTCCCTCTGCCCCTCCCCCCGCTCATGCTTTTCCTCTCTCTCAAATAAATTAAGTAAAATATTTCAAAAATTAAGTTAAGTTTTAAAAAAGATTAATACAATCCTGGGGCACCTGGGTGACTCAGTCGGCAGAGTGTCTGACTCTTGGTTCTGGCTCAGGTCATGATCTCATGGTCATGAAATCAAGTCCCACATCAGGCTCCACACTCAGTGTAGAGTCTGCTTCAGATTCTGTCTCCCTCTCCTTCTCTCTCTCTAAAACAAATAAATAAAATCTTTAAAAATAATAAGTACATTCCTGAGTTTCTTCAAAGAAACACTGGCATTTTAATTTTTAAGTAACAGATTACTTTATATTCCATTTTACTCCTATCAGTGACACACAGAATATAAATAGAGCTCATTACGGGATAAAAACTCAGTATCTTCTTTTTTTTTTTTTGACTTTTTTATTCATTTATTTGACAGAGACGAGAAATCACAAGTCAGCAGAAGTAGGCAGAGAGAGAGGGGAAAGCAGGCTCCCCGCTGAGCAGAGAGCCCAATGTGGGGCTCAATCCCAGGACCCTGGGATCATGACCTGAGCCGAAGGCAGAGGCTTAACCCACTGAGCCACCCAGGCACCCTGAAAACTCAGGAGCTTCTAACTTAATGGCCATTTAGACCCTCAGTTCAGGAGTTACAAACTGCATATGATTTTTTTAAATGACCCTTAGGAAAAAAAAGAAAAAAATGACCCTTAGGGCACCTGGGTGGCTCAGTCAGTTGGGCGACTGCCTTTGGCTTGGGTAATGATTCCAGGGTCCTGGGATTGAGTCCCATATCAGGCTCCCACTGCTCTGTGGGGAGCCTGCTTCTCCCTCTTCTTTTGCCTGCTACTTCCCATATTGTGCTCTCTCTCTCTCTGTCAAATAAATAAATACAATCTTAAAAAAAAAAAAATGACCCTTAGTTCCTCCTAATGCAGAGTGTCAAATAATGATCTGGCAAGTTGGTCACTGTGATGGTGAATCCTTATATTGCCCCAGAGGCCACTGTTTTCTCCTTCAACTCCCTCTCTGAAAAAGATAAAACAAGATAGCTTACCAATTTTCTGTAATCTAACTACTTAAAAAGCAGCTACACTCCAAATCAACTTCAGCATCGTAAGAATTGTTATAGCTGTGTTAAAACCCTTTACCTACAGAGTTCACCATTCTTCTTCTACTTTCTAATTATTCTCCAACACAATGTATTGGTAAAGTCACCATCATCACTTGAATTTCTGGGTTATAAAATGTGTGCATACTCCCTCATCCCAATTTCTGGGCTTTAAGAATGCTATTTCTCCCGCTGAATATTACTAATGTAATTCCCTGAGTTGGTTTACCTTATATATATGATTAGAAATAATGAGAAATCCTCAGGCTCAAATTTAAATCATTTTGTAATTAAGAACTGATTGTACAAAACACTGTTCAAAAGATGAGCTTAAACTGACAAGCGAATTTGTTCATGTGAACTTCCTTCCACATACATGATGGCTAAGACGTGCACCGGGTTTGACACGCATTTTAGAAAAAAATCACACAGAAGCGGCTGCTTTTTCAATAAACTTGGCCAGTTTCACATCTCTCTTGGTCAGTCCACCATAGTCGTGCGACGTTAGGGTTATCTGCACCTAAGAAACACAGAAGCAGCTGCAATTCATGGTTCTCATCTTGGGTGGTTCAGAAATCAATCTATTCTTCAACATTTACATCTGACAACTGGGGAGATTAAATGATTTACAAAATACTACGTTATGAATAAGTACAGCATTTCCAAAACCTAATGAACTCCAGGTACACAGTCTGCTTCAGGCTGGGCCCAGCACCTGCCCAGGGACAAAAAGGCCCTCTCATGTGAAGGACAATTCAGCGGCCTGAATCTGAAATCTTGTCTCTCAAAAAAAAAAAAAAAAAAGAGAGAGAGAGAAAGAGAGAGGCTAAGGTTTCATTTTAACTCCCATTACTTTAATTACATAACTATTTTCAGGCCACTGAGAAAGACCAAGCTATCAAATGTAGTATCTTAGCAACTACATTCAGAAAAGCCCATTTCTAAATTAGGGAAGTGGGTCGGAGGTGGGGTGGAGGAAAACACTGTGGCTTCTTGAAAAATCAATTAAAAAGCACAAGCAAAATTATGGACAAAGAGAGGCAAGTAGGAAGGAAAAGTTTATCATGGTACCTGCATATTCTGAACTATTCCAATAAATCACAAGTACATCAGGGAATGTTCTCTTTTTCAAAGAGACTTTTTAAAGAGAAAACAGAACCACACAGAAATCTAGATGACAAGATTATTTCAAATGGCATATGACCATAAAGGCAAGGACATTTGGGGTGGGGGTGGGGGAGACCATGATTCTTCTTACTGAGAAGAATCTACTTAAAATTTTTTTAGCCTGCTCTTTGTCCTAAGAAGGCCAGTTCCTACTTAGAATGTAGAATTTAGTAAACAGTTGTTTTTAAAGCACAGTTCTTGAGCATAATTATTTCAGTAAGGTAAATAAGGCCGTATCTCTCTTATTTGCTACCATAACTTTCAAAAATTTATCTTAGGAGGGTTTAACATGTATCTACATTTTAATTCAGGAGCCTCACTTGGCCCAAATGGCTCATATTAGTTCCAGTAGATGACAGGCATGAAAATAAAGAGTTTGGTCACTGATGTCTTGAGCAGATTGGAAAATTTGTTACTAATTTGCAATCATACCCAGGGATCCTTGAGGAAAGAGTAAGAGATGCTTTCCTAAGCACTACTGATCACACTTGACACATGGCTGCTCTATGAGGATAACAAGGAAGAACAAAGTTTCTCAAACTCCATAGCTCAGGTGATCCCCAAATAAGGCAATTTAGTTACCTTGTTGTACACATTGAACCATTCCGGGTGATGATTCATCTTCTCGGCTTGCAGGGCGACTCGGGACATGAAGCCAAATGCCTGCACGAGACAAAGCTGAAAGTGATTAGTGGCACTGCCTTCTACTCTGGACCTGCGAGCAAGAGAGAGAGACCAGAACAATCCAGCCAGATAAAGACAAGGCTCAGATCCTTAGGGAAACCTGGAGAAATCCAATAGGAAGGGGACTGCTCTCCACAGAGCTGGGGTAACGGTGTAGCAGGACCGTGACCTGCTGCTCAATGGTGAAAAACAATCAGGCTCAAATAAACAAACCAGGAAATTGGTCTCACCCAGTGACCTGTCTGGACTATTTAATTGTCCTCAGGACAAGACTTGCCAAAATAGCACAGGAGTAATTTCCCTTCAACCAAGTGCCCTGGATCTCACTACCTGGCCCCAAATCTTAGGGGCTACTTTTCATGTATCCCCACTCCCTTTGTGTTTGGTTGTTGGGTTGCTAACTAACGCATCAATCCCAAGACCATGGGAAAAAAATCTTACTGAACAACATCTCCCATCCCAGCTCCCAGACAGGACAGAAGGGGATAAGAGACTTTTTTTTTTTTTACATCTAGAGTCAAACAGGGAAGTCTGCCTTGCCTGCTCGGGGTCTCCTTGCTATTGTCCCCATGCCCTATGGAACAGGAAGCCTTTGCTCCTCCCCGAGCAGAGAATGGAGGACTCAGGCACACACCTAACTGTGGACCTGTAGGGCTCTATCTTCATCCACAGAGAAAGTACAAACCTAATTTTGCTAATCAGAAGGCAAACTTGTCCTGAGAGTATGAAAAGCTTTTTCTCTTTTGCTTGCTTTCCAATTTTTATGAAGGTAATTGCAAACAATAGGAGAGTCTGTCTCTACTGTGTCCAGAAGGCAGAAATACTTGGTGAGACTCTAAGGTAATGGTACAGTAACTACAAATTTACAGTGGAATTCACAGGGCAGTAACCACTGTAGCCACATAAATAAATATTTAACTTCACAACCCCTATCCAGAAAAGCTGGAGTGATGGTAGTTGAACTGTTTTCTGAATCACCAAACTGACATTAGAGCACATTTCCAAGTTAAGAATGAGAGGTATGGAAGACGCCATTTTAAACCATTCTATGTTATTCATAATGGTTCTTATGTCAGAATAATTTTATTTAGGAAAAAGACTCTCATTTTGGTCTTTAATTAAAGGCATAAAGGTTTTTCCCTGTCAGGATAAGGAAGAATATTCAAGCAAAATCCATGTATGGAATTATCAGTGGAAAACAATATTCACCCCCCCTTCCTCTTCTCATCTCATATTCTGATCTATAGATTGTGCTAAATGTGAAAGTCATTTAATTATTCAGAGTTAACCTGCATTAAACTATGTATAATGAGAATTTTTTAGTCTATTTGCCTCTAGTGCCTTATTCCTGTTTAGCTTTAAGACTTCCAAAAAAGTTAACCACAATCTCTGAGAAAGGGTAATGGAGTCATTAAGGGCATAGGCTTTTGAGCCAGGAAGGCCTGAATTCAAATTCCCATGCTACAGCCTGTCGTGTGAGCCTCAGTTCTCTGTTCAGTAAACTGAAGATAATAATAAAAAGCTCATGCATTCATCCTAATAAAAAATGAGATGGGGATATAAAAGCACTTAGCATATCACTTGGCCCAGAGTAAGAGACCAGTAGTGGCAGATACTGCTACCATATGCTGCTCTGGCGAGGCTGCACAAGGTATATGCATCACACACACTGTCACAAAATGTAACGATAGGTGAAAAGCCCTAATAAAATAGCCTTAAGATTCTAAGACTCCAGTTGCTGTCTCCCAGAAGAATGGTGCTTTCCTATCCCACATACCATAAATACTCAAACCCACACACCAGACAGAGATCACACACTACAAGGTAACACCCTGATGCACGCTGCCTGGGGAAAACACCTTAATGACAAGGTATTAGGTGGGCAAAGTCAGTCATTACCCAAGTTCTATGGTCACAATTTGTTTGAACTATGCAATCCTAAAGGTCCAAAGTGAGGCTTGGCATCCCTTACTATTTCTCAAGAACCAAGTGGATCAAGGGGATGATTTGAACAGAGTCAGAAGTGTTCCTCAAAGCTTTGATTACCAGCATGCTATCAGCACGTTAGCAAAATCTACTCTATCACAGATAGGGCTTAAAAGAGAACACTCCTGAGCCTGGGTGGCTCAGGCACTTAAGCATCCAACACTTGATCTCAACTCAGGTCTCGATCTCTCGGTGCTGAGTTTGAGCCCTACAAATGGGCTCCACACTCAGCGTGGAGCCTACTTAGAGAGAGAGGGAGAACAGCCACATCCGAAGAGTTACACTGATCAAAGAAAAACCCTGGGCGCCTGGGTGGCTCGGTCCATTAAGCATCTGCCTTTGGCTCAGGTCATGATCCGAGGGTCCTGGGAATGAGACCCACATCGGCTCCCTGCTCAGTGGGGAGCCTGCCTCTCCTCTTCCTCTGCCTCCCACGCTAATAAATAAAATATTATCAGCTCTCTCTCTAATAAATAAAATAAAATAAAATAGCCTTCTACCATATCTACATAAAATGTAAAAAGAAAAAAAAAGATACTTTCAAAGATCCTCCAAACTTATGTATTCCTCAGCTTTACATATTTCCCTTCAACTGTCATCTACACTTGCATTTAACAAAATATCATAAGCCTAATAAACCACTTACACAGGATCTACTCCTAATTCTCCCCAAGGGAAAGAACACTTGCTCCTGCTCTGGGTGCAGGGAGAAATTTTCATAATCCTTCTTCCATATAACAGAACTAAATAGTCCCCAAAATATTCATTTTTAAATCCACAAATTAAAAACATTCACAACAAAACACATTCAAATTAAAGTATAAGTATTTCTGCAAGGAACTGAAATGAGAGGATAGGAGAGGGAAAAAAGCAAAACCTCAACAGGGAATTTTGATTATCTGACATTAATAAAGAAAGAATATTACTTAACAGCAAAACTGGCAGATAGTGAAAAGCATCTGTCCCTTCTTTCCAAGATTTCTTTTTTACAGCCCTAGCTACTTATTCTCAGGAAGCCAGTTGGAACCTACAGGCCTTAAGCTAGCTAAGACTCCAGGCTTTCTAAAACCATGTCATCAATGAAAACTGCAAAGAGCCTGAGGCAGAATACACACCACTAACAATCCAGCAAGAAGCTGAGGGGCCAGGACTAATAGACAAAAAGAAGCAGAAGTCAGCAAGAGTTTATAAGAATTAGGAAATAAGTAGAGAACACAAAGTACATCTAATATACATGTAACTTTAGTGAATAAGAGAACAAACACAGAAAGAAATGAGATACATAATTCAAAAATTTTTTCTAGAAATAAGATATTTCAATCTATAGATTGGAAGAATTCAACCATTTCTAGACATCCTAGTGAAGTTAGGGAATTTGAAGATTAAAAAATCCTTATGGCATTTAGTCAAAAAAATCAATTCACCTACAAGGAATGAAAATAATGTGGCTGACTTCAAACTTCCACATACCAGCACTGAACAAAAGAAGTCAGAGAAACAGTGCCTATAAAGACTTTAGGAAATCAAAGTGCAAAGAATTTTATACCCAGCTAAACTGTTTTCAAAACTACTACAAGAGACATAATTTTTAAAAGACATTAATTCAGGAAATAATTCCCCTTCATCCCTACTAAGGAAACTTTTTTTTTTTCCCCCAAAGATTTTATTTATTTATTTGACAGACAAGAGATCTCAAGTAGGCAGAGGCAGGCGGTGGAGGGGGGGGGAGCGGAAACAGACTCCCCACCCGGTAGAGAGCCCGATGCAGGGCTCCATCCCAGGACCCATCATGACCTGAGCTGAAGGCAGAGGTTTTAATGTACTGAGCCACCCAGGCACCCCAAGGAAACTTTTACTAAAGGATGAAATACAGGTAACTAGAGATGGATGGAGCAACGATATAAAAGTTATCAGCAATGAACAATTCACTCAGGTCTAGGATTATACTTAAAACAATGTGGGGATTGTAGTCACTGAATAGAATGCAAATGTTATGAACTATTAAAAGATGTGGGAAAAAAAAAGAGAAGAAATGGGGATGGTAGATGAAAGTTTAAAAAGCCTGAAAGCTAGAAGATCCAAAGCATATTTCAAGGTGTAAAACTAAGCACTAGAACTAAAAATATAGTAACAAAACTGCATGGTGAAGGGAAAGTAAGAGAAAGTATGAGTTTAATTTTGACACTGCTTAGTGGGGAGACCACTATCTAAAGAAATGTTATCTAAAGAAACAAGATTAAGTTTACCTTGTAGAATTATAGGTATAACAGCATCCCCAAAATTCACAATTAGGTCAAAGAAAGCACAATTAAAATGAAGCAAACAAAGCACAGCCAGGGCACCTGGATGGCTCAGTAGGTTAAGCATCTGCCTTCAGCACAGATCATGATCCCAGGATCCTGGAATCCAGTCCCACATCAGGCTCTGTGCTCAGCAGGGAGTCTGCCTCTCCCTCTGCTCCTCTGCCTCCCACTGCTCATGTTCTCTCTCTCACTCTCTTGCTAAGTAAATAAATTTTTTAAATCCTAAAAAAAAAAAAAAAAAAAAAAAGAATAGAAAACACAATTTCACATCATGAAATTGTTTTACAAGACCAAACATCTTTTCAATCAATATATGTAAAGATCCATATTCCAACTGATTAAAATAAAACTTGGGATGCCTGTAGAGCATGCAACTCTTGATCTCGGGCTTGTGAGTTCAAGCCCCATGTTGGGTATGGAGATTAAGCAAATAAAACTTTAAAGAGAAAAACAGAAGAAGAAGAGGTAACTTTACACGGATCACAAAGCAAAACTCAACTGCTGAAAATAAAAAGACACAGGCAAATGTAAAAAAATTTTTTTAACTTATAAAAGTATATCCACAATGAAAACTGAATAATTCTGAGTATCTATACTGCAAGTAACACAGCATCAAAATCAATGAGGCAGAAATGACAGGAAATATAAGACAAACAGAAACATTCATAGTAGAAACTTTAATTTCCATTTCTTAACCCATGGCACAGTAACCAAACAAAATCAAGAATATGGACTACTTATCATTTAAAAGGCAGATCCAACTGGGGCGCCTGGGTGGCTCAGTGGGTTAAAGCCTCTGCCTTCAGCTCAGGTCATGATCCCAGAGTCCTGGGATGGAGCCCTGCATCAGGCTTTCTGCTCAGCAGGGAGCCTGCTTCCCGCCACCCCTCCCCCCGCCTGCCTCTCTGCCTACTTATGATCTCTGTCAAATAAATAAAATCTTTAAGAAAAAAAAAAAAGGTAGATCCAACTATATACTTTCAACTCTAAGCAATAAGACAATATCTTTTTAAATATCTACTTGACATTCACAGACACTGAACACATATTGGCCCACAAAGAAAATCTCAATTTCAAAAAGAAGAAATAGTGCTGACAACATTCTCAGTTAAAATTAAAAACAAAACAAAACAAAGCAAAAGTAGCAAAAAAAAAAAAAGTACTACCTGGAAAAGTTCTTTTTTTTTAATATTTTTAAAAAGCTTTTACTTATTTATTTGATAGAGAAAGAGAAAGAAATCACAAGTAGACAGAGCAGCAGGCTGAGATAGGGGGAAGCAGGCTCCCCGCCAAGAAGAGAGCCCGACGCGGGACTGGATCCCAGGACCCCAAGACCATGACCCGACCCAAAGGCAGAGGCTTAACCCACTGAGCTACCCAGGCGCCCCCCTGGAAAAGTTCCTAAATCCTTCTTTTAAAGTCTTAATTCAGAGAAGAAATCAAAACCTAAACTGAATAGAAATTAATCATGTATGCAGGACATACAGGACACACATAAAGTAATAATCAGAATAAATACCCTTAAATAAAGAACGTGAAAGAAAATAAATAAATAAAAATAAACTTAGGGAGAACAAGAATGAATATAAATAATGAGAACAGCAGATGTAAATGAACAGGAAAGAAAAAAATGGCAGAACCAATAAATCCAAAGGTTGAAATAATTATGTAACAGAAAATTGGTTACTCCATTTAAAGACAAACAAAAGGCAGGTAGAAAAAGCACAGATAAATCAAAGAGAAAATGAGAATAGAGAAGTAACTACAGATAAAAGAAATTTCAAAACATTAAAAAAATTTTTAAACAAATGCAATATTTATACAAATAAATTTCAAAACATAAGTAAAATAGTTCTATAAAAATTATCCAAAAAATTTATCAAAACTGACCCCAGAAAAGAAAATCATAAACAGGAGTGACACCAAAAAGTAACAGTTCCTAGTCATTTCACAGAGAAATTCTACAAAACCTTGAAGGCAGAGTTAACTCTACACGAATTCAACTGTTCCAGAGCAGAGAAAAAGACAGACATTTTCAAATTAGTTTTATAAACTACCATAACACTATCCCCAAATTCCCTCAAAGATAGCATGTAACAATGAAAGTACAGGTTGTTTCATATTAAGTGAAATCTTAATAAACAAAAACCAACAATACACTAAAAAAGCAAAGTACCATGAGCAAATGGGATTTATTCTAAGAATGCAAGGAACATTCAATATAAGGAATATATTGATATAACTCACATATCAATAAATCAAAAGAAAAATTATATAATGAGTTCCATAAATCCTGAAAAGATATTTGATAAATTCAATATTTCTTATTTATTAAATCTCTTATAAAATAAGAATTTATGGGCCTCTCTTTTTTGTGGTTATCAACTGTTTTCTTTATTTTTAACAAGTAAGGAGTACAAAAATTGCTTTATATTTGGAGGGTTATAAAGGAGCATGTAACCACAGCATCAAAATATACATTCCAAAATTGGCTACATGGATAATCATGACTGTTCATAAAAGCAGCAGATAGGAAGAATCCAAGTTGGACACCTCTTTAAATAGAATATATTCTCAGCCCAAAAGGTAATATTATTCTTAAAAGGAAAACACTAGACGATTCCTATTAAAGAATTAAAAAAAAAAAAAAAAGCCTTTTATCCAAACAATAACTAAGCAGAAAAATATCTTGGAAGAAAAGATTCCATCTAAAGTGGCCCCTAAAATTATCTAGGAGTAAATTTAGTAAGACATATATGAATTCTACAGGCAGAAGACTTTAAAACACTACGAAATAACAGGTAGTTCTTATTACTTTAAAATTTTTCTCTGTATGGCAATAAAAACCAACAAAAAAAATTAAAAGACAAACAACAAGCAGGATTTCCTGTACATATTTCCTTGGCATATAAAGAACTCCACAAATTAATAAGAAAAAGATCAACCACCAAATTTTTAAATGGCCAAAGGAGATAAAAGGTGACAAATGGGAGCAAATGGTTCTTAAACATAAAAACTGCTCAGACTCATACATGATAAAAGAAGCACAAATTAATACTAACTTTTACATCAACTATACCTCAGGAAAGCTGCACAGGGTGGGAAACTAAGTTAAACCTATCAGTTTGGTAAAGATCAAAAAGTCCTGATATTGCAGGAGAAAAAGCACTTATACATCATTACTCTGGAAGAGAATTTGACAATATCCACCAAAATAAAAAATGTCTGTGCCAGAGGTGCCTGGGTGGCTCAGCTGGATATGCATATGCCTTTGGCTCAGGTCATGATCTCAGGGTTCTGGGATAGAGCTCTGCTCGGTCCCTACCGGTCTGCTTCTCCCTGTGCCCCTCCCCTGGCTCTTGCTCACGCCTTTTCTTTCTCCGAAATAAACAAAATCTTAAAAAAAAAAAAAACAACAAAAACGCCTGTGCCTTTCAGCTACATAATCTCTCTTTTAGGAATTAGTCCTGCAGGCACATTTATACCTGAATTACAAGCCTGGTCACCGCAGCGGCACCAGGGTGGCAAATCGGTTGAGCCTCTGACTCTTGGTTTCGGCTCTGGTAGTGATCTCAAGATCAGGAGGTTGAGCCCCATGTGGGGCTCCACAATCAGCACAGCTGGGATTCTCTGCCTCTTCCTCTGCCCTTCCCCCCACACCCCCACCCTCTCTCATGGTCTCTCTCTAAAATTAAAATATCATTTTAAAAAATGGGTCACTGCAGGGGCACCTGGGTGGCTCAGTGGGTTAAGCCTCTGCCTTCGACTCAGGTCAGGATCCCAATGTCCTAGGATCGAGTCCCGCATCGGGCACCTTGCTCGGCAGGGAGCCTGCCCCTCTTCACCTCTGGCTGCCTCTCTGACTGCTTGTGCGCCCCCACGTTCTCTCTCACTGTGACAAATAAATAAATAAAATCTTTAAAAATTTAAAAAATGAGTCAATACAGCACAGCTTGTAAGGGCCCCAGATTTGAAAAAGCCAAAGGATCATCAGTAAGAAACTGATTAAATACAGGATGGTCCATTTATCACAGGAATACTATGTAGCCATTAAGAAGAATGAAGAAACTATTTGCTAGGAAGACCTCCAAGATATATTACTAAATGAAAAACAAATGCATAACAATAGTCTGTGCATTGTAAAAAGGAGAGGACACTATATGCTTTAATATCTCCGCAACCACGTATGAGAGATCGGTAACTGGGAGCGACAGTGGCTGGAGAGAGGAAACTGGGTGGTTGAGATCAGGGACCACAAAGGACTTACTATACTCTTTGGTGCCTCTGAATGTGCCACTAAATACCTGTCCTACTTTTAAAAATTAGTTAGGGAAAAAAACAAAGATGCCATGCAAATGAAGATCTCACTCTAAGGGGAACAGAGATACTACAATGTACGTAACCTGGTTCATATTAAAATATTTTGGCTGATGTTAACTTCTTAACATACGCCTACCTGCTTAGGTGGGTTTTTAGTGCCAATTTACAGCATAGTTTGTCCGTGAGCCATGTTCTGCTGAGCCACGGCCATTTCAAACAAACATATGGCCAACAAATAACATATAATGGCTGATAATAGTTTCAGTCTTTCCTCTATTGCAAATTACAAACATTTTATGAACAAGTCAATGAATGCATGATGAAGTATGACTTTTTAAGTCACTCTGCCATGTTAAGGAATGTAAGCATTACAATCATGGTAAATTGGGCCAATGAAGTTTGTCATTTGGAAATCTCCAAACCATCAGCAATTAAAAGATTTTTCCATGAACTCCAAATCAAGTATTCCTAGGAAACTTTAACTTCTCTTAAAGTTCCTTTTGTTTCATTTTATTCCATGAAAATGTGAAAGACTATCAGATGCACAAAACCAAAACAAAAACCATGTATCAATCTGTGAAATGTTTAACAGCACCCTGAATTTAAAACGCAGCTTCAGTCCAAATAGCATGTATGGCTTATTAAAGTTCTAAGACTTTAACTTCTAGCACATATTTACAATACGAATCTTTCATTACTCCCAGCAATTATCTTTGATATAAGTTCTTTAAGTCTGCTGCCTTTTATATTTTGATTATAGACTCTTTTAATTATGCACTAAAAAAGAACATAGCTCCCACTAAGAAAATGAGCACCAGTGACTCCAAAGTAATTTCCCCAGTACAATCTCCATTAAGCCTCTAAATACTTCCTTTACTAATTCAATGAATTAGAACTCCATTGTTTATGAATCACCTTTATGTTTGTAGGCCTATAACTCTTCTTTTATAAAACACAACTGCTATGGAAGGAAATGATATTTACATCTGATTAGAAATAAAAACACTATTACATAAATCAGCTTGGGCATTTCTTCACGTCTTGAAACATGATCGGCAATTTAGTCTAATTGGTGATCAAGGAAACTATCTTGTGATCAATTAAAGTAATTACCAGATTCCGGCAATACAACCTACCTTAATTTCAGCTAGAGTCTGCACTTCTTCAACTTTAATTAAAAATAATGAAAATTATTAAGCAAAATGCACGGCAAGATCATTGCCAAGCACGCACATGTCATAGGACAGGACCTTCCCGTTGGTGACTGATCGATCACATAAACACTGCTTGGTACACCAAGGAAAGGCATACTTTGCCCCAGAATATTACATGACTCACCACGACTTTCTCATGGAAAACAGTTAACCGTTCCAGCCACTGCAAAGGGAACATAAGATACTAATTTGCCGGCAACAGAAGAATACTCTTGCGTAGGAACTCAAGAACTGTGAGGAACAGACCCAACCAAAGATGGAGTTGTTCTGTGCATTTCTTCTCCAGAATATCACTCGTGTTTTGGGCACACTGGTCAACTGCAGAAACGGTAGGGTCAGAGACAGAGACTGAAACATCCTAGCGCTGCTATTATTCCTAGCTATGTGACCTCAGAAAGCTCACTTAACATTTGAAATTATCCTGACTTTCCTAACATGTAAAAATGTAAAAATGGAGTATGTACCAGGCATTCCATCAGGAGCTCAGTTAATGCTAGTGATTATTATCATGAACAACACTTTAATTCTATAGCGTCTGAAGCCTGGACAGGAAGAATTCCCTTCCAAACCCAGCAGAAGAACCATTCAAGACCAAAGAAATCCACCCCTGCAAGGACGAGAAAATCCGAAACATGCTAAAAACTGTTTCTCTAAGTGGGTATCCTCACAGAAAGACTTCCAGTGGAAATGGTAATTTGACAGTGAGCATCTGCAGCCAAGCAGGTGACTCCTGTGTCCCTGAGGAGCCAGACTAAAGACCTTACCTGAGGACCGCCCCCTAGGCTGTCCAGTATGTGTGTCTGGGGACAGTCACTACTCCCACTAATCCCAGGCCCCAGATCTAGCTGCCACCTCCTTGATGCACTGCAGAGCGGGACATCTCCGATAACTCAAGCCAAGAATATGCGGCTCGGATCTTAAAACTGGCTTCCCCAGGGCACTAGAGACAATGCCCACAAGGTAGGAAACAAGCAGCTGGCTCCACTGTGCCCTAGGCTAACCCAGCGCCCCTTCCGCTGCTGGTAGTAAGTACACTACCTGTGAGGCAGCACGCTCACTTCTACACACAGCCCTCAAAAGCTGTGCTCACAGGACCATAACATTCCAGAGCCTTACAGAAAAGAAGTTCTTAAGTCACCATTTTTGGCAATTACCATAATATCCCAAACAGCCATATGGAAAAATAAGATAGCTTTTAGCTAATTACATGGTACTACCTTCAACATACACTGTTAAATGAAGCAAGGTGCAGAACAGTTTTCTTTTGCAGAACAAGGACTTATAATTACATAAGTAAATTCCCCCTGAATTCCCAGGCCAGGAAGACTAGTCTTTGGCGGAATAGACGCCTACTAGTATCCATTCTTCTCCAGGCAGCAGAGTTGAATCAACATCAACCCCTCTACCCACAATTTTACCTAAGAGCCCATCATTTCTGTTCCATTGTTAGGGAAAGTCCTCTAATTAGATAGATATCATCTATCTGATGTGTGCCCAAGAAGCATTATGGACAAGACGATCACAGACTGAGAATATCTTATCCCTGAAAAGACACAACTCATTTCTGAATTCCTCTGCACCTAAGTGTAAAGTACATTTTCCCACATCAACAGCCGCTACTATGGGGCATACCAACAGCTCTGACTGATGAGCTCCTTCTAAAATTTCTCACGATCCTTCAGTTTTGCTCTCTGGGATTCAGCACCTTTCACCAGTTTCCTGTCTGTCTTTTCCCTCTAAAGCTGAGTGAAACACGGGTTTCAAAAACACTCCAACAGGAATCCACCAGAGGAGCCATTTACGTGGAGTTCCCTAACGTCCAGTAACTTCTGATGCCTCCCTGTTCCCTATAGTTGCCCACCACGGCCAGCCAGCCACTTGGGAAATGTCCTGCTGGAGGCTGTCTTTCCTAATCAGCTGATAATCCTTGTTCATTAGCTTTCAGGGGTCTCATGAGGTGAGAGGTATGGCAAAGACCCCCAGAGTTTTTTGTTTTGCTTTAGCAAATTAGAATTTATGAATTAAATTCTTAAATAATAAGAATTTATGCTCCTTGGCATTGTCGTCATTATAAAGTTTATAAAAATTCACACTTTTATAGAAAAATACTCTTAGGCTTCAACGTTATAAGTCCAAACCACTAAGATATATGGACTATCTGGCCAAAGACATTTTTAGAAATCAAATAATAGGCAAAATGGCAGTGTTCTCCCGATCTTTGCTTCTTTACATTCAGCTGGCTCCTCTTAGGAGATGCAATTAGATGCAACTAGTGCTCACACTGTGAAATTCCAGTATATATCTGACATGAACTTGTTCTGCCCTATTCTTGTACCTAAGTTTCAAAAGACAGAGAGAAGGCTAAAAAGCTTCTGCTCCAACTGGAGTATTTTAAATTAAACTGCAAGTCAAGATCCGCCAGCAATAATTAAAAGGGTTGAGGAAGAGAAAAAGGGCTCAGAGCAGAAAGAATACCCACTCCCGCAGCACAGGGCGGGGAGAGTGGGACTCCAGGAAAAAAAAAATTTTTTTAAAGAACAAAGCAATACCTAATTTGGCTGAATTGTACAAAAAATACATGTTCTACAAGCAGTACACATTTTGTAAAGCAGAGCCTCATGTCACTTTGCATCACAAAATATCAATGTATAAAGAGGTCTGTCACAACAGCAACAAATTCCTACTTAGTCTTTCCTCTGCTTCCTTCTAAATGGGATCAATCCTCCTTTTAACAGTTTTTCAATAGAGTTTTGGCAATATGCGCCAATATTTTCTGTGGGAAAACTACATCACCCAAAAATCCTCAAGCCTGATCAGACATCCTGATAATTTGGCAGAGGACCTCCAGTGATAGATGGCTGCAATGCATCACCTCAACCAAACAGTCTGCCGGAACCCTTTCTCAGAAAACAGTGCCAATGCAGAAGCAGCCGGTGAGGAAAGAGATCCATCTCCTAAGTAGTCTGTATTTATTTGTTTCAATGTGCACACATAGGTTGTGAACTTGGAAAGGTCCCTGAACCTGTCAGAGTCTTCAGACACTGAGCTAAAGCAAACCACAAATATATTCAGAATTTATCCTCAACCTGTTATGAAGAGGCTTAAGGAGAAACCTTCCTATGGTTAATGGATTGAAACTAGGGACTTCTTCATTTCTGTGTTTTAAACCCTATTACTAAAGAATTAAAGAACAAACTCCGTGCTGGAGACACACACAGAGTAAAATAGACTTAGCACTTACCCTGCTTTTGGTATCAAAAGACTCAGAAGGTCTGGCGGATGGTGTCATCTCATCCTGAAAAGTTCTAATCCCAGCTCTGCAAATCCTAAACCTTGCTCACCTCCCCTCATCCCTGTAAATCAGAGACTGCACTACTTCATATCACTGTGCAAGATCTCATAAAAACACACAGAGTGCTCTGCATGCTACTGTGAGACACCAAAAAGGTTCCAATCTGCTTGAATCCTACACAAAGTAATTTTATGCCATTTTTTTTTTTTTCCGAATCTAGAGGATTTGCTCTGTGTGGCCAAATCAACTAAGTTGCATCCTCGACACAAATGAAAACATTTAAGTGTCTGTGATAAAAATTCACCGAGTAGGCTAGTAATTTAGGAAACAGTAACAAACAGAAGAAACATTTAAAAGAACAAATGCTAACTTAGGTCAATTCTTTCTGCCATACTCCTATATAAATTATCTTAGCTTCGGCTGTTGATCAAGTTGGGCTTTTTTGGGTTTGGGGTACTTTTTTTTTTAATCATTCATAATACCCTGAGTTGGGGCGGGGGGGGGGGGGGGGGCTTGTTTTCCTGGATGCATCTAAATGGGCAAGTTTGTTTTCCCTCTTGAGAAGGCTCCCATTTAGTTCCAGCCCAGAGGGGCTGCCGTCTCTGTGCAAGTGAGGGCTGACCGGCAGGCAGCACACAGCAAAGCCCCATCTCTGCACCAAGCCCCCGCACACTCACTTGCAATCCCAGCAGAGGAAAAGAACTGGCTCTAAAACCCCAGGACAAAGAAAGCAGAGAGATACTGATGCAGTGGAAGCGCTGTGCCATTTGAAGCAATTCCTAAAGAGAAAGTTCTTCTCTTTCGTTCTTATAAGTTTATTATTTCATACCTTATGCAAATCATACTTTATATATTAGGCAGTAATATTTTAGAAATACTCAAGTCAAATTAAAGGCTTCAATAGCCTTGCCAAAAGCACTGTGATTTTCCTATAAAAAAATTATTCCAATTTGTTGATCTTACATAGGATGAAACATACTGTAACAATCTTCATAATTTATGTCCTGTTGGGACACAATGATTTAAAGTAACATAATACAGAGCCGCATCATGGCTAATCTAAACCACCTGACCAGATAAACACCAGCTTCCCTTCTCTCTTCAGCAAGGGCATTTCTGTTTATTGTCATATCATTTCCTCATTCTAGGAACATTCAGAATAAAGGCAGCCAACCTGCATTTCAGTGGAAGGCTAAGCTGGCCTCTCCCATGTCGGGAGGTTTGTGCACACACAGGTACCAGTACAATGTCAAGGGCTTACAAGACAGAAAACAATCCAGGAATTCCACCCTCAAAATCATTTACAGCGAAGCAAATATGGATTCAACCAGTACAATCTGGACCAGGTGTGGTGTTATAAACCACAATCTTCAGGTTTAGGTTTTTTTTGTTTTTTTTTTTTAAAGTCACTGAAGAGGTAATTCTTTCAAACAAATTATGGGGCTTACTATGAGCCAAATTTTTATAAATGTTTCAATCATGCCTCTTGCTATGTGCACAGGCACTCATGATCTGATTAACTAAACTGGAACGCCCAAATTAACCAATGTCTTTTTGGGGCAAGGCATCTTGGTGGAAGAGAAAGACAAAGAGCCCCCACAGCAGGACCTCAGCCATTTCTGGTGCAGACTGCAAACTGCGAGGTTTCTCCAGGGCCCAAATCCCTTCAACCCTTCTCACAGATGCAAACCTTACTGGGCAGAGCGAGCCTTTTCAGGGGGACTTAAGGGAAGGGTTTAAAGTTTCAGTCGTGAAAGAAAAAGTGCAGGAACACATGTGCATTCAACAGATAACAATTCCCTGAAAATATTTTAAAACAAAACAAAACGCCTGTCTGACCAAATTTTTATAAACTTGGTTAGGGAAGAGGAAAACAAACAATTGTTTAAGGATGGTTTCAAATACTGCTCTCCGCTATTACTGAGAATTTTCAAAGGTTTTCATGCTCCATTGGAAACAGCTCTGCTTCACAAGCTGTTCTTGCCTGTCCTGCCAAAGAAATGGTCTGATACACTTTATTGCAAGTTTATCGATTTGCTTACCCAGGCAAATATATATAATTATCTCTGCCTATCAAGACTGGGGTACAATAGGATTCCTCCACTGAAAGCAGGGAGATGATTAAAAACCAATGGGAGGAGATGGGTTAGCAGACATGAGGCACATGCATCCCCACCCAGCCCCACGGCAGTGGACACTGCGACACCCTGACCCAGTGCCACCAGTCCCAGATCACACACAACCTGAGCCAACCTGACCAGAGCTGTCCCTCACGGAGATGGGTATGGGAATGGACACAGCAAGCAGATACATTTTTGGCACAACCTAGAGCCCTCTGATTTGTGAAATTCAACAGAAAATATACTTTGTGAAATCAAACAGAAAGTAGCCTTTTTCAGAAAACAGACATTCAGTAACTTGGGCTTGAATTTAACACTGTGCATATCTGTACAAATTTAAGGTGACCAACTATAAACCTTTACTGTTACTGATGGCATTATCAGTTAGCACTAACCAACAGTGAGTTCTGGTAAAAAGTGGTCTCTCGCCCTAAGGCACTCACACCTTGGACTGAGAGCCCACTTGCTAATTCTTGTTTTCAGTATGTTTGCACTGTATGTACATCGCCCCACACTTCCCGAACCACTTCAAAATCAGCTCACGTGGCTCTGAGGCCAGGACGACTTAGGTCGCTATGGATTTCTCCAGCCTCATGCAAAAAATAGGTTTCTCTGACGATGAAGAGTCTTGTCGATGAGCTACAATGTGACTGTCCCCAAGCCCTGACTTCTCACAATCCTGTACATTAACTTTGTTAAGAATCTGTACCCCAGAGAGGAATCCCAGCAATTGCATTTTTAGATGTCTACCCTAAGGAAGCTCGCACATCTGTACACAAGGAGACACAAGGATGCGAGTTATAGAACTGACAGTAATAATGAGCAGTGCCAAGAATCAAAATGTCCATCAGTAGGGGAATGGATAAACTTGGTCAACTTATTCAACTAAAATCAACTAAAAACAATTTTATTTGATTTTCAGAGGAACAGAAGATTTAAAAACAATCTACTAGGGATATCTGAGTGGCTCAGTCAGTTAAGGGTCCTGGGATCGAGCCCCGCATCAGGCTCCCTGCATAGTGAGGAGCCTGCTTCTCCCTCTGCCTGCCAACCCCCCTGCTTGTGCTCCCTCTGTCTCTAACAAATAAATAAATACAATCTTTTTACAAAATAAAAATAAAATAAAACAAAGAACCATCTACTATATGAGAAGCGGTGTAACGCATGGAGGGAGTATTAGTCTAGGAACCCAAAACCTGGGCTCTGTACCCAAGCCTTGAGCAAGCTACATGGCCTGCTGGGTTAAGACTCCATCTGGACACAAGGAGGTGAGGTGTACCAATCACAGATCACAGTGCCTTCACACACACAGTAACGCTCCATTAAAAAGAAGAGCAGCTAATAACTATAGCAGGTTGATCGTTCCTATTTTACAGAAGAGAGAATTGAGGCTCCAAGAGGGTAAGTCACATGCCCAGAGTCACACATCTCACAAAAGGTGAGGCTGGGATTCGAATGCAAGTACGTCCAACTCCAAAGCCTCCATGTGTATGTTTAGGACAAATCCCTGATGGTTATACTTTTTCCATTTCTCTCCTTTACCTAAAAGCTAATTAGAGCAAAGACGAGTTTTCTATAGTTTCTGTTTTCTAAGTGTAACTACAAGGGAAAAATTAAACGTAACAGAAACTTTAGAAAAAGGAAAAACTATTAAATTTTTTTTCCTGTGCCTTTTCTCCCTCAACTGTCATGATACTGTGTACCTTGAACTTTCTTATAACATTAAAACAACCTACTGATTTTTCAGTTACCCCCATGGTCTTATTTCTTTTTAGAAGCCACACAATCTCAGAGAGAATGGGTAATCTTCTCTTTGAGAAACTATTTCAGGTACATGGCTCAAGCATGTAGGAGAGAGACAGGGACACCAAATAGCTCTTTTTAAGCCAGGCCTTCTGAACATTAAGACTCTTTGAATTCTCTACCAATACACTGTGGAGTTCTAAGAGCAAAACCGGAAGAGTAACTATATAATTTGGGGTCTATGGAATGAATGAGAAGTCTTTCTTTAAATCCTTTTTTTCGGGGCGCCTGGGTGGCTCAGTGGGTTAAGCCTCTGCCTTCCGCTCAGGCCATGATCCCAGAGTCCTGGGATCAAGCCCCACATCGGGCTCTCTGCTCAGCAGGGAGCCTGCCTCCTCCTCCTCCTCTCTCTCTCTCTCTCTCTCTGTCAAATAAATAAATAAATAAATAAATCCTTTTTCTCAGCGCCCAGTGACAACATTAGATAACATGATAAAGTCCTATTTAGCTGAGCACCTATTAAAACAACCAATTAGCTCAGGTACTGTGCCAAACCCATGAGAAACTGAACCTGTAAAAACAAAAACTCCACCCACCAAACTTGAAATGACAGGGACGTTGTCATCCAATCTTCCAATCTGCAGAGAGTCTGCACTGTGGAAAGATTCCCAGAATTTCTATGGGACCCAAGTTCTTATCCTCGGATACTTCTTCCAGCCACACACGTGCCTGGGGCATGCCACCCAATCTTCATGCCCAGCTACCCTATTTGTTCAGGAGAGGACCACTCGCTAATGGGCTGTGGAAAGGAGGAGTCAGCATGCGTAACTGCAGTTATGTATTTCTGTCTCTAGTGCTTAGAGAAAAGAGTACAGATCTCAGAGGATCTGTGTCTTAGGCTTTCAAAATTATGATGCTGGTAGACCAACATCATAAGGTCAAAGTCTCCATTACCCCATGGGTCCGCCTAATCTTCCTCAGGCACCAAGGGCAAATCTGGGGGACATGCCTGCCCTGGTGTTCTGAGATGTATTCTTCATGGAAACCTTGACAATTGTAAGCAGCTCCAAATCCAAACACAAAAGAATATGGAGAGTGTGCAGGAGGTCAGAAGTAAATTCAGGGTGGTTCTGAAAGATGTGGAGCATCCAGAGAGCCACGTTTCATGAGACCAACAGGGTTGAGGCCAGCAAGGACAGCAGCGGTTACCTGGCCCTAATCCCCAAGGCTCAGAAAAGGATGCCTTGCAATTTCGAGTTTGAATTAATTTTCTTTACAAAAGAGATGTTCTGCTTTAACTTTAAATCCTTCTGGGGGCACTTGGGTGGCTCATCATTAAGCATTTGCCTTCAGCCCAGGTCATGATCCCAGATGCCTGGGATAGAGCCCCAGGCTCAGTGGGGAGCCTGCTTTTCCTTCTCCCCACACTTCCCCTGCTTGTGTTCCTGCTTCCCTTTCTCACTGTGTCTCTCTCTGTCAAATAAATTTTTAAAATTAAAAAAAAATAATAAGTTAAAAAAAAAAATCCTTCTGAGCCCTGCAGAATGTTATGGAAAAGTGCCTGAGTCATCCTGTGACACAGGAAGTCCAGAAACTGAGAAGGGAAACGTGTGCTTGAAGTACAAACCTAGCATGCCCACCTTGAATACTTACTCCTTCCCCCCCCCCCCAGCCTTGGCTTCCCTACCATGGCAGGAAGGGGGCAGACCAAGGATGGCAGGGTTCCTCCCACTGGGTGAAGTGATGACCAGAATACAGAGATAAGTGATGTATTCCTTGATGATTTAAAAAAAAAAAAAAAAAAAAAAGATTATTCTCAGAGCACAGATTTGGGGTCTCCCTAAGCCAGCAAACATGCTATTTTAGAAGGTTTGTTTCTTCATGTTACTTTGGGAAGAATCTAGAGTTTTTTTTCTGGCATAAATGACCTATTTGGGACCTCAGAAGTGTTTTTACAAGATTTGGTAAAACTCTGAGGTAGTTAAGTATCCAAGTTATCTTTCAGTTCCATATATTGGGAGAGTAGACCACAAGTCATAATGATCTGTCCCAGCCTTTCCAGAAAGAGTACTTGTGAACCTTCTTACATGTTTCATCTGTTGCCTTCCTTACATGCAATGAAGGTTTTGGGCCTGGAGATTGTGTCTACATGTGGTGGAGGCAGGATAGGATTTTAGCAGTCTCTGCTTTTTGGCACAGACTGAGGTGAGGCATTACTCTTTCTCCTGAATGCCTCAAGATTTCAGCTAAAACCCCCTCAAAGACGATGAAGGTTCCTAGGACTCAGATGACCCACACACGTTACATGGGCATAACAGGTTATGGATATAAAGTTCTAAAATTTCCACAATCTCAGGGGAAAAAAAAAACCTGAATGGTAGAAAATCAGTGACTGGGGGCACCTGGGTGGCTCTGTGGGTTGAGGCCTCTGTCTTTGGCTCAGGTCATGATCTCGGGGTCCTGGGATGAGCCCTGCATTGAGCTCTCTGCCCAGCAGGGAGCCTGCTTCCCTCTCACTCTCTGCCCGCCTCTCTGCCTACTTGTAATCTCTGTCAAATAAATAAATAAACTCTTTTTAAAAAGTTAAAAAAAAAAAAAAGAAAGAAAGAAAAAATCAACAATTGTATCAAGATAAGCTTATAATAAAGTTAGAAATCTTGTCTGGCCACTGTCCATACACCACTTTCTAAGAAAGCAGAACAATATCGACCAATGAGAGAGAAAGTTCTAAGTTAGTATATTCTCTTGAAATTCAATACTATTCAGCACTCTCATTAAATGTATACCCTTTAAACAGTAAATATGATCAGGTATATTTCAAATGTGATTTTTTGAAGACTAAAAACACTTGAAGAATGGATTTACTTGAGACACTTGGGAGGCTCAGTCGGTTACGTGTCTTTTTTTTTTTAAGATTTAAATTTATTCATTAGACAGAGAGAGCATGCACACACAAGCTGGAAAAGCAGCAGACAGAGGGAGAGGGAAAAGTAGGCTCCCCCCAGAGGGGGAGCCCAATGCAGGGCTTAATTCCAGGACCCCAGGATCATGACTGGAGCCGAAAGCCATCCAGGTGGGCGCTCCTGTGCATCTGACTCTTGATTTCAGCTCAGATCACAATCTCAGGGTTGTGAGATTGAGCCTTCCACTGGTCTCTGCACTGGGCATGGAGCCTCCTTCAGATTCTGCCTCTCTCTCCTTCATCCCTCCCCTCTCCCTCTATTTAAAAACAAAAAATAGATTTAACTTAAGAAAAATCTGCTCACAACTAAGGATAGAGAAGATAAAAGTTATATTAATATAACAAGTATTTACATTCCCTTTAAATAAAGCCTTTGGCTTTTACAAGTATAGGTAGGCCTTACTTCATTGAAAAGCTTAAAAAATTAGAGGTAAACAGATTTTTTTGATGCAACACCTTTCTGTTGCCACTTGTGAATTTATGAGTTAGTAACAAGTCTGGTTCCTTCAAAGCAAATGGGAAATGGTTTGGGCTTTAACACAACAATTTAAAACCTGGTAATAAATTCCTTTAATAGCATTCTAAATATACATATTAAAAGTAATTAAACTTTCTAAACCAATGCTTGAATTTCAGACAGCATTCAAGCATTCCTAACTTCATAACCTGCTAACTCTATCCCTTCCCCCTGCCCTGCACCGCCTCAGCACAAGCCCCCCAGCCTCTACTAGCACAAAATTAATTCAGAGGTTCATTTCCATTAGCCAAACGCCAATCCAAATTCCAGTCCTGGGCTTCCCAACTACCCCCCACCAACACCGAAAAGCACCATGTGACTGTCTCTGGTCCAAAGGGTGGGGGCTTCTCGAAAGGGTGACACCACCCAACCCGGAAAATCAGCAGTAAAACTCAGGGTGCCACTAAGAGCCACCCCGTATTACAGAGGTGAAGCGGTCAGTAAGTGGAAAAGCTACCTCAGAATATCTCTGCTGCCACTTCTCAGTAAGAAAAATCACTTTTAAGAACCAGTCAAAGCTCCATGAGAGGGGAGAGGCTCACCGAGCCACTGTCGGGTTCCAGTGTGGTACCCAAGGTCGGTGGCCACAGGACCAGAGCCTGAGATGCGCGTTACGATAAACACTGCAAGGCAGCAACAAGGTCGGCACAGAGGCGACGAAACTGCAGACCAAGAAGCAAAAAGCTCGAGCCCCAATGCTCACAAAGCTAAAACGTTTCCTCGTGTGAGAAACAGAACCACCACTAACAATTTTCGGAAATAATGTTTGAGTCTTGGCTCAATTGGATAATTTTGTTCTGCACCAAAGACAATTCCATTCAAATTCCCAAAGTCTATGGGTAGATCTGTACTAATTTCAAGACATAGTTTCCTTCCAAGCCCAAAGAAATGAAAGGCAGAAACCAGCGAAAGAAAAAAAAATAGTAACAACATACATGAGAGGGTTTGCCATTTTATGAAAAACAAATGAAGAATTACAGTCACATCACACTGATAAACTGAGAGGCTGCCAGTGGTTTTCAGGTCAGATGTAACATTTTAACAAATGTGATTGTTTGTGAACGAAATAATTCTGATCAAAAACTTAATTGCAGCCAAAGTGAGCCCTGGGCTGTGTCAGCATAATCCACTCTGACAGGAAGCAGTGAGTGGAGATTCCTACTGCGAACGGAGCACATGTGAAAGGTCAGCTCTGGCCTGGAACTTCAAAACCGTTAACGTGTAAAACAGTGTGCATTAGAGCCCGGAACGGCTAACCACTGGATTAGCGGATGTCCGCTGTGTGGGTCTGATGTGCTTTTGGCAGGTAATGGTTAATTTGTAAATAGGCAATGTATTGTGACTTTCTTCTGTGCCTCTTCCCAACCCTGGTCAGCAGAGCCCATTCTTAATTACAGACCCAGGGTATTACAATATTAGATAGATGACATGGGCTTGTAACAAAGTTTTGTATTTTAAAAATTAAACTTATTTTTTAATAATTTGGTAAGGAAAAGTTGTGTGTCACTAAAAAAATGAATGTCTGCTGATATAATGAGCAAAAAAATGTTTCATGTAAAATCTACTTGTCTATCCAATAGCAACTATATTATAATAGCCAAAATTTGCCAAGCAAGGATTTCATTACTAGAAATCTAAACTTCACTTAGATACTATCATCTGAAAAAAGTTACATAATGTTGTTTTGCATGGCTTAAAACAAAATTCTAAATAAAAATCCAGTTCTTACCACAGCTTTCATTCCTCAACATGAGATGTTAACTTATGAAAGAATCAGGCTCAAAGTGCCTTCTAAGCCAATGCATGCAAAAGTACCTCATACATACTCTGAGCTATCAAGTTGGCCCATTTGACTTTAAATTAGCCATTTCTCCCATATCTAAACCACTTCCAGCAACACGACATTAATAAGAGATAAAAGCTGACACTGTGCACTTCAATTCAGTGATTTTAGGATTTAACTCATTTCTGAGTTGAGAGAGGAAATAATACTTATCTTTGACAATAAGGTCTTCCAAAATAAACTTTATTTCTGTTCAAAATCAGCCTTCTAAGGTGGTGTCTCTCTGGTGCCGAACAGATGCAGCTGTCGGGCCCTCTTTAGGCTAAACCTAGGGATATTGACAGAGGCTCTGTGGCAAGGTAGCCACGTGGCTAGCACTCTCATGATTCCTATCCCCTTCAGAACATCAAATGACATGTTTAAAAACAAAACCACACACGGGCTTCTAAAGGCAGTGGAAGATGGAGGAGAAAAACTAGTGGCCAGCATAATTCCTCATGTTTCCACTTTCCATACACAATCTGAAACCTTTAACATATCGGGAAGATTTGGGATCTCCTCAACAGTCTGCCCCTCAAAGTACTGGGTATTCAAATATACCAGTCTGCCGCTCTGTCCCCAACAACCCCCTGGCCCCTAGGCCTGCAACACTGTCCCTGCCCCCTGCCCCCTGCCAGGAGCCTACAGTGTGATGGAGAAGACAGAAAGGCCAACCATGAAGACCTAGTACGGAAAGGAGGTAGAGGACTACAGAGCCAAGAAAGGCTGTGAGAGACTGGTGCTGGGCACACCCGTCTTTCCTCTTCACCCCTCTTTTCCACAGACATCTGAGTAGATACTGCCGGGCCAGTTACCCTAGGAGCTGAGTATATCATAGGTACACACACAGGAAGGAGACGTCATGATTCACCAAAAAAAATATTTTACAAGGCTCCAAACTGGTCATTACGGTATTTTTTCATACTGTTAAGTAACTAATTACACCAGGTAACACACTCAATGTATAATTTTGCCCTCACTCAAAATCATTTCTTCCACTCACCATAACATTTTCAGCCCAATTATTCTTGGCTACCCTTCTTCTTCATCAGTGAGGCTCAAGCTCAAAGAAGCTTACAAAGGTCCCTCCAGAAAGATGAGCAACAAAGCAGAAATGCCTCCACACTGAGTTCCAAACTAACGTGGATACGCCCACTCAGGTTCAGGAACCCCGTGCTGCAGTGCTGCATGCCACCCAACCCACAGGGTCAACACTTAGGACGCTCCCTCTCTCCCAGGAACAAGAGGATTGCTCAGAAACGGTGCTTATTTCTTAATGGCTTATATTCGTTTACACGTTAAAATAGTGAATGTCCAGAAAGCTGAATTTATATTTTAATTCAGTTCTGGACAGATGGCTGTATGGCTCAGTCATTAAGCATCTGCCTTTGGCTCAGGTCATGATCCCAGGGTCCTGAGATCAAGTCCCACATGGGGCTCCCTGCTCAGTGGGGAGCCCGCTTCGCTTGTGCTCTCTCTCTTTGATGAATAAATAAAACCTGAAAAAAGGGGGGGCACCTAAGTGGCTCAGTTGGTTAAGCAACTGCCTTTGGCTCAGGTCATGATCCTGGAGTCCCAGGATCGAGTCCCACATCAGGCTCCTGGTCAGAGAGGAGTCTACTTCTCCCTCTAACTCTCCCCCCAATTCTCTCTCTCTCAAATAAAATCTTTACCAAAACCATTTAGAATTATTATTATTATTATTCAGTTCTGGACTGTGAGTTAGTTTTCACAAATACAAAGAAATATGTTACCAGCTTCTTTTTAAGGACCCACATTCAAATGGGAGGACACTGAAGAAATTTATCATTCAATTCTTATTTGTAGAAGCAGATTCTCTGTAACTTGTAAATTATTGTGATTTACAGTGAATCATTATTGTATCCATAAATGCTGGAAAGTTGGTGAACAACATGATATAATGACACCCCAAAACAATTTTAGAACTGCAGGTGCACAAATCATAACATGTGGGAGATGACTCAAAGGATAATGGGGAATAAAACAGTTTAGGAAGGGTCACATGGAGGAGGGAAAGGGGCAAGGGCACACACCCCAATTTTCTAAGATGTCTGTAAAACCACACTACTCATTTATAGGCAGATGCAGTGGGGCAGGCAGGCATGGGCCACAGAGTCAACAGCCACGTTCAAACAAGCAAAGGCAAAATGCTCCGTAATTTACAACAACCCAATCACATCGCTCATTCTTTTGAGGTTAAATGCTACTGACATAAGTTCCACCTGAATCCAATCAATGTGGAGACGTTGAGAAGATTCACACGAAAGGACTAAATTTGTCACAAATGGGTTGGTTTCCGATCTTAATGTAGCCAAGTTGCTTTACTCTGACCTCCATTGAACAAATCAACTTAATGGGCACTAGGAGTGCTATAAAACTTAACAATGGAGTGATTTTTAACTTTTAAAATATAGTTATGAAGCAAAATGTTGGATAGCTTCTACAATACTGGAAATCAAATTAAATCTAGATGTTTTTTAACAGTCTTGACAGATATAATCCTAGTTACCATGTAAATTTATGGTAAGCTGCTGTGATATTAGCCACAGGTGCTACTTTTAATATATGAGCCGCATCTGGCTGGGAATAGAATTTCTCAGAGGACTGAAAATGACCTCACTATCAGACAATGGAAGGGAAAAAAACAAGACCACTGTGGCATATAAAACGCTGAAGATGTGGTCCACAACTAAATATTTCACATAAAATTCATTTTAACTCTGCAGTTATAGGTTAAAGGATATTATGCTTTCAATATGTAAGAGGCGTAGATATATTTCAGCCAAATAGCCAAAAGATTAAGAACGTAAGACAGTTATGAATGCCCTGGCTACACACAGAATGCTGGTTTTCCAACCTTTGATCAATGTCAGAAAAATGATGCAAGAAGACTTGAAAAGAAAATTCTTTCATGATTCCCAAGAACGCGACGTGATTAGACACCACCGAGCATACCAAACCAAGATGTGACAATTACTGATCTCCATGCAGCAGCAGCTCTCCAGTGCCTGGGCAACATCACTGGCTGGGTTCTTAAACTTCTGTGGAGTCATTCATCATGCCCAAGAAAACATTCTCATCAGGCGAAGTTTTTGAAAAATCACTTCAAGTAATTACCATTCTGAGTTTAAAACCCACCAATATCACCCACAAATACAGGCAGAGAAGACAAGTTTCTCTTACCTCTCCAACTCAAAAGTTAAAAGACAAGTATGTAGAAAACACGGGATTGTTTCCTTTTCAGAAACCCTTCCTGAGCCATTTGAAAGCCACCATTTGCCAGAGAACTGGCCAAGTGTGGAGATGTGATAGAGGGTTTACAAAGATTTAATTTCCTATGAAATAACTCTTCCTGAATTAAACAAGCCTTCTTTATCTGGAAAAAGAGAAAAGAGAAACATTTCTTTGAAAATATTCCCTACATCATTGCACTAAGCTGTGAGAACAGTAGCTACAAAGCCCTATAACATAAAATTTTCCTTCTGACCTTCTCAAGTAACTTGAAAGGGCTTGATTTTTTAGCTTCAAGAAATCAGCTCAATCTAGGTGATGATTTTTCTTTTCTTTTCTTTTCTTTTTTAAACAAGTAACTGGATCCAAACCTGATCTGCGAGGGCATCAAGACCCTGAGTATCTTTAACAAGAAGAACCCAGTATGACTCCCTGATGCTTCTGTGACCAGCTGGAAGCAAGAATATGGATCATTTAGAAAAGGTAGCTCACAAAGCCTCATCTGTGAGATGGTTAGTCACTGCAGAAAGGGACTGGTTGAACTAAATATGGCCTTTCTGTGCAATGGAATACTATATAAATATCCCACCATTAAAAGTCATGAAGTAAAATATTTTACTGACAGAGAAAAATGTTCCCTATACACGAAGGGAAAAAAGCAAGTGAGCAAACTACATCTACGACATGACCCCAAATATATATGCATACATACCTATGTACATAGTCATAAAATACAGATTCACGTATACTGCTTTTTAAACAGGCAAAAGGATTACAAGTACATCTTGCTTCTTTGTACTTTTTTTGCTTTCCAAATTATAAAACACAGTATACCATCAAGAAAAAAAAAAGTTATATTTTATTAACAAGCTAAACATACCACACGAGTGTAACTGGTAGCCATCGTTCCCAGAAGAGAAGAGCAAGAGGGGCCTGGCTGATGCCTGTGGGGTATACAAGCCATGCATACATGTTAAACCCTTCAAGTGAAACCTTGCAGTTTTAAGTAAACAGAAAGATGGAAGAAACTTGTCCTCAAGCTAACATAGCAGAATCTCACTTTAAGACACTGAGAAGTACAACGGCCCTCTCTTCTACACATCTGTATCCACAGCTATGGTCAGGGGCTCAGAAAGCTGGTGTCTCTCAGTGCAAGACAAGCTTACCCTCTCTACACAGAGTTGTAATTTGCCAAGTAAAGTTTGCTAATTAGCTGCTCTCTGCAGACCTTATATCTGGAAGTGACTTCCCTCTCCAGGTACAAGCTGACTTTCATCCGGAGTCAACTTAGGGCCAATAACTGAATGATCAAGTATTATAAATGAATGCTATCAGGGCAAGGCATGGGGAGCCATATAGCAATTTACAGGTCAAAAGTCAAACAGTACCTGGCTTCTCTTTTCTTCAAAATATAGCCTCCTTTAGGCCCTCCAAAATAGATGTTTTATCCTAAACAAAGAAACAGATTCAACTTTGAACTCAACAGCAGAGTTGTTCATTCAGAGGTCTAAGACGTTCGGAAATAAAAAGGCAATCCACATCCTGAACTATTCCACAAACCTTCAAAATCCAGATCTGTGTTAGACAAGAGCTTTGGCCTTAGGGCAGGAAGCCCAGCCTGGGAGGGAAACCCACTGCCTCCTTCCTCTGTTAAGTCTGAGCAGGGTCCTTAACTTCCCTCTTTCCACCATGACCAAATTGGGTTACAACACCTAACCCTGTAAGAATGCTGGGAAGCTTCAGTGAAATAGAAAGAAAGAAGGAAGGAAGGAAGGAAGAATGAGAAAAAGAAAGAAAAGAAGGAAAGAAAAAAGGAAGAAGAGGAAGGAAGCAAGCAAGCTACATCATCTTCCAGGTCCCTAACAGAGACCCACTATCACCTACTAGATGCTCAAACACTCCTTAGTTCATAAACATTTCTGTGACTCTCCAAACTCACAAAGACAACTGGTGTGACTGCATTTCAGGTAAATAACACAACACTGAGTGTTACCTATATACACTGGCACCTGGATGGCTCCATCAGTTAAGCGCCTGACTTCCGCTCAGGTCATGATCTCAGGGTTCTCGGATTGAGCCCTGAATCATGAACCCCCAAGTCCCAGGCTTCCTGCTCAGTGGGGAGTCCGCTTCTTTCTCTTCCTCTGCCCCTCCCCCTGCACATGCTCTCTCACTCCCTCTCTCTCTCAAGTAAATAAAATCTGTTTAAAGAAAAAAAAGTTATCTGTATATAGAACGACCCTAAAGCAACATTTTTCATTTAATTAAAATTTCTAAAAGTAATTCCTGAAAAACGTACCCAATGAATTTATAAATTTTTCTACCTAAAACACCAGGAAGTTACTATTTTTTTAAAAAGTCAACCAACAGTAGTAGACCAATGAACACAGAAAAATTTAAAAAAAAAAAAGGATCTAGGATTAAAAGAATTGTCTTGAAACAAAAATGAATGCCTAATCAATATTAGTAAACGGGCCTAGCACAGTATCCCAGCAAGACATTTTGTGGAAGCTTGGAAGAACCTTCCATGAGCTCTCAGCACACCGATATTCACAAAAGACAAAAGTTGTGGGTGGCTGAAGCTGTGGAGCCCAAATTCCAAGTGCTAACCTCAATCTCTCATTATTAGAGGCAATTTACTACAGATGCCCGTCTGCGGGCATGCCCGTCTATAAGGGCCCCACTTCCTTCTCTGATACTTCCAAACCACAAGCTGCACAAAGACACAATCAATTCTGTTCTGGGAAGCGCCAGCAGGCCATTACAGATGATCCCATCGTACTCAACTACTTAGCCACCAACACCACCAGTCACCATTAGGAACCATCTGTGTCCAAGAGTAAGGAAAAGAGGGAGGGGACAAGTCCCTGGTGAGAAAGGATTTTAGGTATATAAATAACCTGTAGGAGACAAAGAGATGAAAAACATAACTCCCTGGGGCCAAGGGCACGGGCTAGGACCACCTATGGTGAACCCAATCAAGGGACCTCGTGCATTCAAGATACATGTAAGTCTATCTAAATCAAAGCAAACAAGCAAAACACGTACACGTACGTAACACTGGGCTGGGTACTGTGAGAAATGTACACCAGCACAACCTGAGTCTCTGCCCTCAAGGTGCTTGATTCTTAGGTGGGGAGAGACAAAGGTGAGTAGCTACATCTCCCGGCTGCAAGATCTAATCGGAATTTAGTCACATTCTAATTCTCCCACCAGTTCATTGTTAATGTGGGCAAACTACTTCATCCCTTAGCCTTGGTTGCCTCAACCCTTCTAGCTCTAATGTTCATCGATTCAACCTCAAAACAAGGCTGAAAGAATACCACAAACAACACAACCCAGAATGGAAGAACCAACAAGACTAATGTCTGTGGATACGAAGGACTGTATAAGGCACCTGAGCTCCGAGTCCTGCCAGGGCTGGCCTGTACCATCACATCATCCAACCACCCTCACCACAGATGTCATTGATGACATCCATGCCACTTAATACAGTGGTCATCCTTTGGTACTACTTGGACTCTCAGCACAACTGATTCCTCCTCCCTTTTAAAACACCATCGTTAGGATTCTGTGATAGAGTAGGGGCCTGACTGTCTTCCTGTTTCACTAGTAAGTCTTCTTTAGTCTTCTGCCAGCTCCTGCTCTTCCTTCCAACCCCTAAACAGACTGCATCATGATCCTTCTTCTCTCCTCACATTACACTTTCTGCCTGAGTGGTCTCTTCCATTACCTTGGCTTTTTTACACACATACCTAAGACTTCCCAGCTACCCACAACCCAGACCTCCACTCTAAGTCCCTAACTCAGACATAAAACTATCTTAAGTTGAAGTTGGGTATCTCCCAGCAACTCACACTTAACAATGTTCCAACCAGAAGACTTCCATCTCAGCACCCCCACCATGTTCCCCTCTCCCATACTTCCCCAGATTAATGAATGCCACTTCTGACCACCCGGATCCTCTAAAAGTCTTTTTTTTTTTTAAGATTTTATTTATTTGCTTGACAGACAGAGATCACAAGTAGGCAGAGAGAGGAAGGGAAGCAGGTTTCCTGCTGAGCAGAGAGCCCAATGCGGAGCTCAATCCCAGGACCCTGGGATCTTGACATGAGCTGAAGGCAGAGGATTAACCCACTGAGCCACCCAGGCGCCCCGTCTAGAAGTCATTTTTAACACTCCTTTCTCTTCTTCCTCCTCACCCATTACCACTCCTCCCTAGTCAGAGAATCTCAGGTGCTCCCTTTATAAAAGGTATGTGTGGCACCACTGGTCCCTGATCATGTGAGCTCCGAAATACAGCTTCAACCCTCTAGCTCTCTGCTTGTCCTCTGTCACTACCACAGTCCACAGCCCCCTGCTGGGTCCACCCTAAAGACAGGTCTCACCTGGATGACTGCACAAGCTCCTTACTATTCTCCCTATATGGCCTTTGTCCCCTCCCTCTTCCACTCCATCCTCTAAGAAAAGGCATCAGTCCTTCACCCTCCCCCCTCTACTTTCAGGATATCATCCTTCCCTTTCCACCCCTCTGAGAGTCTCATGACAACCTTTCTGCTTCCCATAATACTTCACACTTGACTCCTAGTCATCTTCCCACCATCTTTGCTTGCCCCTGTCATGGTGCCTATGGATGTCCTCACAGATGCTTTCAAGTGTATCAACAATGCCAAAAGGAGAGGCAAACACTACTTTCTTCTTAGACTGTGCTCCAAAGTCATTGTCGGGTTTCTGACTGTGAAGATGAAGCATAGTTATGTTGGTGAATTAGAGGTCATGGATAACCACGTCAATCAGGAAATGGTCAACCTCAGGGTCAGGTCAAATCGGTGAGGAGTGATCAGCCCTAGATCTGATGTGCAACTCAAAGATCTAGAAAAACAGCTAAATAGGGGCTCCTGCGGGGCTAGTCAATTAAGCCTCTAACTCTTGATCTCAGCTCAGGTCTAGTTCTCAGGGTCCTGAGTTCAAGCCCAGTACTGGGATCCATGCTGGCTGTGGAGCCTACAAAGAGAGGAAGGAAGAAAAAAAGGCTAAATAACCTGCCTTCATCCTTTTGATTTCATTGTACTGACAACCTCAGCTGGCATCATGGACCACTGAGAATCAAGAAGTAAACATAGGAGGGAAGATCCCAGGATTCTTTTCCCAGGAATGTAACACGTCTGCGCATATAAAATGCCTCAAGGGACCAAGCAGTAAGGGGGAGAAAATGCATCAGCTTCTCAGCTCCTTAGGGAGAACTTTCCTGAATTAGGTCTTAACCATTATTCTTTCTCATAACAGTCTTTTCTATTGGAGGTGCAGCATCCATTCTGGCAAATGGTTGGCAAGTGATTGGGAACTGCCTGAGGTCAAGTTCCAAGTCCACTGGACTAGCTGTGGGGCTTTGGGCAAGTCACTTAATCTAAACCTCAGTTTCCAATCTGTAAAATGAGGAAAACAGTCTCTAGTTCACAGGGTTTTGTGAAGATTAAGTGAATAAACACATAGAACATCCTTACAAAACAGTGCCTGGCCCAAGGTTTAGGTGTTCATTAAGCATTAGCTACTAGGATTTTCCTTCATGGCACTTATCATAACTTGCAATTATACAGTCATTGCTTTATTTATGTTCTCCCTCCACTCCAATTTCTAGTGAGCTCCGTGAAAATGGAGACAATATCTGCTTTGCTCATCACTGCACCCCCGGGGTCTAGCACAGTGCCTAGACTATGTAATAGCTTATTAGTGCTGGGTGTATGTCAGGAAAAACTTTCTGGAAGTGGGTGAGATGCAGACATACGAAAAAAAGATAGGTGGGATGGAATAAAGAAGGTGAAGAACAGCTTAAATAAAGGTAGGAAAGAAATGAACCAAGATGTTCGAGGTCTTGGCTCCAGCTCCAGCATTGCCACTGTTTCCTGCTCCCTCTATCTGAACCTGTCTCCCCACTTCTTCAGTGAGGATGACGACTAAGTGACCTCTTAGTTCTAATCTCTAACAGACTAAAGAGGCCTCTGGCAGAGAAATT
Organism: Mustela nigripes; assembly: GCF_022355385.1. Lineage (NCBI taxonomy): Eukaryota > Metazoa > Chordata > Mammalia > Carnivora > Mustelidae > Mustela > Mustela nigripes. Next base: position 72,474,237 of record NC_081568.1, on the reverse strand, counting down.
ACGAGAGGTAGGGTTAAGGGCCAGCCTGTGGGCAGCTCTGAAAACCTCTGAACAGGGAAGCCTGGGTGGTACAGTCAGTTAAGCATCTGACTCTTAGCTTCAGCTCAGGTCATGATCTCAGGGTTCTGAGATCAAGCCCTGAGTTGGGCTCTGCGCTCAGCAGAAAGTCTGTTTGGGATTCTCTCCCTCTGCCCATAGCTACCCACCCCCCAAGCACACCCTCACATGCTCTCTCTCTCTCTCTAATAAATAAATCTTAAAAAAAAGAAAAGAAAACCTCTGAGAAGATGGTGTTTTGGGGCCCCTGGGCGGCTCAGTCATTAAGAGGCTGCCTTCAGCTCAGGTCGTAATCCCAGAGTCCTGGGATCAAGCCCCCTGCTCTGCGGTGGGGCCTGCTTCTCCCTCTCCCACTCCCCCTGCTTATATTCCCTTTCTCACTACGTCTCTCTCTGTCAAGTAAATAAATAAAATCTTTAAAAAAAAAAAGAAGAAGAAGAAGATGATGATGATGATGATGTCTTGTAAGATAAAATAGGAAGGAAATGGGATTTTCTGAGTAGAGACCAACTTCGTCACACCAAAGCAACATGGAGACCAACACACGAAGGGAGGTAAAAGGCTGTAAGAAAGCTTACACAGGAACTCAAGGGGGAGACAAGGTGAACCCAGACTAGAGCACAATCTTGGGGAAAGACACTGAGTTCTCAGTAACTGATAACCAAGATAGTTCTTCACTTTTTGGTCAAGGTGCTCAGGAAAATGGTGGCACTGCTGAGAGTAACAAGCAAGTTGGAGGAAAGAAAAGTAAGTTTGTTTTCAGATACTCTAAACCTGAAACACTAAACTCAGGAGAGACAGCACCACAAGGACCCACCTTTCCAATCTTCAGTCCATCTCACTGAACCACACTTAGGGCTCTCATTTCCCCAACAGGTTACAAATAAAAAAGACGTGCCCCGCCCCCGTCCTTGACCTACATACTTCCTTAGCCCCTTCACTCAAAAAAACCTATCAAACTTTTTCTTTTTTCCCCGTACCTATTGACCACCTTTCTCCAATTCCCTCTTTCCCCACCCTCCATCTCTGGTAACCACAAGTCTTGATCACTTTTTATGTAAGTCCTTTTGTTTTCAGATTCCACGTATAAGTGAGATCATACAGTATCTATCTTTCTCTGACGTATTTCACTTAGCATAACGTCCTCAAGTGGTAGGGTTTCCTCATTTTTTAACGACTGAATAATATTCCATTGTAATATATACCACATCTTTTTTTTAATGTTTATTTTAATTTCAGTATCATTAACATATGGTGCTATATTGGTTTCAGATTTACAATATAGTGATCCAATAACTCTAGGGTACGGGTGCCTGGGTGGCTCAGTGGGTTAAGTGACCTACTCTTGGTTTTAGCTCATGTCATGATCTAAAGGTCGTGAGACGAGCCCTGCGATGGGCCCACACTGGGCAGGGAGTCTACTCAAGGGTCTCTCCCTCTCCCTTTGCCCCTCCCCCTGCTCCAGTGCCCACTCTCTACCCCCCTAAAATAAATAAATAAATAAATAAACAAGACGGCTTTTAAAAATTCTATGTATCAGTGCTCATCACAATAAGTGTACTCTTGTTCCCTTCACCTATTCCCCTCACTCCCCCACTTGCCTTCCCTCTGGTAACCATCTGTTTTTTCTCTCAAGTTAAGAGTCTGTTTTTTGGTTTGTCTTTCTTTTTTTCCTTTGTTCATTTGTTTTGTTTTGTAAATTCCATATATAAGTGAAATCATATGGTATTTGTCTTTCTCTGACCGACTTACTTCACTTGGTGTTATATTCCCTAATGCCATCCATGTTGTTCCAAATGGCAAGATTATGGCTGAATAAGATTTCATTGTGTGTGTGTGTGTATGTATAAACAAACAATTTATAACATAGGTATGTACTACATCTTCTTTATCTGTTCATCTATCAGTGGAACTTAGGCTGCTTTCATAACTTTGCTATTTTAAATAATACTGCAATAAACATAAGGATGCAGATATCCTTTCAAATTAATGTTTTTATTCTTTGGGTAAATACCCAGTAATGCAATTACTTGATCATAGGGTAGTTCTATTTTTAATTTTTTGAGGAAACTCCATACTGTTTTCAGAGTGGCAGCACCACTCTGCATTCCCACTAACAGTGCAAGTTTCTCCACATCCTCACCACCTGTTGTTTCTTGTGTTGTTGATTTTAGCCATTCTGACAGGTGGGAGGTGAGATCTCATTGTAGTTTTGATTCGTATTTCCCTAACAATGAGTGATCCTGAGCATCTTTTCATGTGTCTGTTGGCCATCTGGATGTTTTCTTTGAAGAAATGTATGTTCATGTCTTCTGCCCATTTTTTAATTGGATTATTTGGTTTTGGGTGTTGAATTTTATAAGGTCTTTATGTATTTTGGAAACTAATCCTTTGAGGGTATGTCATTTGCAAGTATCTTCTCCCATTCAGTAGGCTTTCAGTTTTGTTAACAGTTTCCTCCACTGTACAGAAGCTTTTTATTTTCATGTAGTTCCAATAGTTTATTTTTGCTTTTATATGCCTTCCCTCAGGAGACACATCAAGAAAAGTGTTGCTTCGGCTAATGTCAGAGAAATTACTGCCTGTGCTCTTCTAGGATTTTAACTGTTTGGGGTCTCACATTTAAGTCTTTAATCCATTTTGAGTTAATTTTTGTATACGGTGGAAGGAAGTGGTCCAGTTTCATTCTTTTGAATTTAGCTGTCCAGTTTTCCCAACACCATTTGCTGACGAGTCATTCTCCCATTGTATATTCTTGCCTCTTCTGCCAAAGATTAATTGACCAGGGGTGCCTGCGTGGCTGAGTGGGTTAAAGCCTCTGCCGTCGGCTCAGGTCATGATCCCAGGGTTCTGGGATCGAGTCACGCCATCGGGCTCTCTGCTCAGCAGGGAGTATGCTTCCCCCACCCCCTGTCTGCCTCTCTGCCTACTTGTGATCTCTGTCAAATAAATAAATAAAATCTTTTAAAAAAAATTAATTGACCATATAATCACAGGTTCACTTCTGGACTTTCTATCCTATTCCACTTCTTTTTTTTAAGATTATTTATTTATTTATTTGACAGACAGGGATCACAAGTAGGCAGAGAGGCAGGCAGAGAGAGAGAGGGAGAAGCAGGCTCCCCGCCGAGCAGAGAGCCCGATGCGGGGCTCGGTCCCAGGACCCTGAGATCATGACCCGAGCCGAAGGCAGAGGCCCAACCCACTGAGCCACGCAGGCGCCCCTATCCTATTCCACTTCTATTTTTGTGCCAGTGCCCTACTATTTTGATTACTACAGCTTGGTAGTATAACTTGAAATCTGGACTTGTGATACCTCCAGGCTTTTCTTTTTCCAGACTATTTTGACTATTTAGGGTCTTCTGTGGTTCCATACAGAGTTGAGGATTATTTGTTCTAGTTCTTTGAAAAATGCTGCCATTGTTCTTGTTTATTAAGTAAGCTCTACAAGCAATGTGGGGCTTAATCTCACAACCCTGACATCAAGAGTCACATTCTCTATCAACTGAGCCAGCCAGGTGCCCCTAATGCTGTTGGTCTTTTGATAGGGATTGAATTAAATCTACAGATTGCTTTGGGTAGTACGGACATTTTAATAATACTTGTTCTCTCAACCTATGAGCATGGAATATCATTCCATATGTTGGTGTCATCTTCGGTTTCTTTCATCAGTGTTTTATAGACTACGGTCTTTTTCTCCTTGGCTAAGTTTATTCCTAGATATTTTATTATTTTGGGTGTAAATGCACATGGGATTGCTTTCTTAATCTTTCTGTTGCTTCATTATAGTGTACAGAAATGCAACAGATTTCTGTATGTACACTGATTTTGTATCCTGCAACCTTACTGAATTCATTTATCAGTTCTATTAGTTTTTTGGTGGAATCTTTAGGGTTTCCCACATATAATATAGACCACAACTTCTGTACCCATTCACTCGTCAATGGACACTTAGGTTGCTTCCATGTCTTAGTTGTTGTAAATAATGGTGCTTGAACAAGTGCCTATACCTCTTTGAGTTACTTTTGGATCATTTCCTTAGGATACAGTCCCACAATATATATGTTATTGGAACATATGGTAGTTTTATTTTAATTTTTTGAGGATCCTCCATTATGTTTTCTAATCTGGCAATACCAACCTGTCAGACCTTTAAGGACCAACTCAAAACTCCCCTTCTCTAGGCAGCCATGCTAGAGTACACCTTCTGTTTATTAGTACTTCACATTTTAGTGCCTCGTCAGTATGAAAATTTAAAAAATCAACTATCTTGTATAATTCATATATGCTACCTCCCCAATAAAACTGGAAGGTCCTGGACCACCTGGCTGGCTCAGTCAGGACAGCATGTGACTTGATCTCGAGGTTGTGAATTCGGTCCCCATACTGAGTGTAGAGATTACTTTAAAATAAAATCTGGGGGGCGCCTGGGTGGCTCAGTGGGTTAAGCCGCTGCCTTCGGCTCAGGTCATGATCTCAGGGTCCTGGGATCGAGTCCCGCATCGGGCTCTCTGCTCGGCAGGGAGCCTGCTTCCCTCTCTCTCTCTCTCTCTCTGCCTGCCTCTCTGCTTACTTGTGATCTCTCTCTGTCAAATAAATAAATACAATCTTTAAAATAAATAAATAAATAAAATAAAATAAAATCTGGGATGCCTGGGTGGCACAGTCAGCTGAGTCTGTCTGACTCTTGGCTTCAGCTCAGGTTGTGATCTCAGTGCCATGAGACTGAGCCCCACATCAGGGTCTGCGCTGAGTGCAGAGTCTGCTTAAGACCCTCCCTTTCCCTCTGCCCCTCCCCTCTGTGCGCTCTAAAATAAATAAGTAAATCTTTCAAAAATTAATAAAATCGAATCTCAAAAACCCCAAAAACCTAGAAGGTCTTCAGTGCAGAAATGGAATCATGTACTTTACTTACATTGTCCTCCTTCCACGCTCAGAGTAGAGCTAGACCCTCAGGGGTGACCAGCTCAAAGACCACGCTACATTCCCTGATCCCACCAGAGGTAGGCTCTGTGGCTCTCAGTGGGAAGACCACATAGCTCCCTGCCCAGCCCTAACTGGATCTTCTCCAGGTGCCTGGCATGCGTCCACAGCCAGGGCTGCAATGGTGAGGACAGGGCACTGGAAATCAGTTTGATGAATGATAACAGTAGAAGGCCACAATCCTGCCTTGCCGGCTGAGGGCATAGGAGCAAACAGATTCATTAGCCGCGATGGCTGTTTTGATAAGATTGATTTTAACAATACAATTCAATGACCTGATTGCTCAACAGTGATACCTGGGTTACTCTTGAACAAGTACAGCTTTGTTTGTTTTAGCTGGTGAATAGTGCCTTTCTCAGGGAAGTGTTGTCAAACCCTTTTAAGGTAGAAAGTAATCCAACAGGTAGTCCTTGGAAAAAAGGTATCTCCTAGAAAAAAAAATAAATGTAAAAACAAAACAACTTTCTGTGTCACTGTGGTATCAAAACATGTTGCTGTAGGAATCAGAGATGTGAGTGTGACACCCACTGTGCCATGATCCAGAGTGACCGCAAGCAATCTCAGGGTCTCGGTCTGGTTCAGGGTCCTTCTGTGAAATTCAGTGAACTAGTTAAAATGGCCCATTCCAGCCTAGATCGGAAGGGCAATACAACAGTAAACTATCCACAAAATGGGGGAGACGACGTGCTGTTCTGTTTACAGTGATGTAGGGCAAAGAGCAGAACACAAAGACCTCCAAGCTATGGAAGAAGCTCCTCTCCCACCTGTCCACAGTTGGGGGCTGACTCCCTCTTGGGAGAAGAGGGTACCTGGTCACCCCCCCGGCCACAGAAACAGTAGTGCACCATTCTACTTGCTGCTAGGTAGAGATGACCAGCTGCTGAGGCTGCTCCTTCACGTACCCAAGATCCATACTTTGAAAGAGTTGAATATAAGTTTCTACATCACAGCCATAAGGCACCAAAACTCTATAGACAAAACTCTTTGCAAACATGGACACTGTTTTCAATGGCTGTATTGAAGCAAAAGGCTGGTATGCTCAAGAAAAACAGAACAGAAAAGAGCAAGACCAAAATACATTGAAGTTATTATCTGAGGTCTCCTTTAAATTATTTTCTGTAATTACTGAGCCGGCAGTCCATTGTTATTAATTCATATTCAACCTATTTAAGCAGTCCCAGCAATGCAGGCGGAAAACAAATGCCTCGGTAATTTCCTAACTTTTGAGTGTTATTTTCTTGTCAGTTAAATTTAAAGCAACCCATTTCTGACCACATTATACCAAGTTAATCTCATTTAAAGTGCTTCACAAACCCTAACGGCTACACTAAGGTTTTGTACTAATGAAAGCAATTTACATAAATGAAATTTATGTCAATGCATTTCACGAAAAATTTTTTACTTTATAATAACTATAGTACTTATATGATAACATCTGTTGATATTCACAGTCTAAAGCTGGCAAAGATTTAAACCCACAACATTTTCCATGCATCATGTACATTATCTGTGAAAAGCAATAAAAAAAAGCAATGAATGCATTAATCATACCAATATCATCTGCAAAGCATAAATCTGAAATACCTTTCACGTCAGCTCAAACTGCTTTTTATTTTTTACACACCTGATTTTACGCCATCTGTAAAAGGGCAAGACAAAGACTGCTGAGGAAATTCTATTTCTTGGCTGTTTGACTTTCACAGAATACTTTGGCTACGTTCTGTAAACAGAAGATTTACTATACGACTAAGAAAACGCAAAGCAGTTGAAAGTCCACTTTTATGAAAGGCCGGGGTAGCAGCCCCAGTGTTTTCACGCCACACTGTGGCGCCATATTTACATGTTGGACACCTGTTTTACATTTCCCCTTGTCTGTCCATTACATGTGTTTTCACAAATACACATAGGGCCTAAACCCATTTTATGAGATAAACAGCAGAAGCAAGATGCCCAATGACACCTTTTTAGTCTCTAGTTTCATGCCTCTGAAGTACACCAACACTGCTGTCCCAGCCACCGCACGACACCACGAGCATCACCTGCCCACAACTCCCAGGAGCCCAGCATGAATACACCACACAAAAATTTTTTTTTAAAGATTTTATTAATTATTTGAGAGGGAGAAAGAAAGAGCTAGAAAGCACAAGGAGGGAGAGCACCGGGGAGCAGGAAGCCCGACGATGCGGAGCCCATTCCCAGGACCCTGGGATCATGAACTGAGCCAAAGGCAGACACCTAACCGACTGAGCCACCCAGGCGCCCCACCACGTAGGTATTTTTAATTAGCTCCTCCAATGTTAGGTAAAGTTTGCTCAGATGTGTTGCTCTCCATTACAGTGACAACGAAGGATGCTTTCTGAGGTTTCGAGTCAACGGCAGCCACAGAGCCCATCAGTGGGCACGAGTGACGCCAAGGCCACCGTGTGCAATAAGCATACAGGTTTTCACCTGACCTGGTTCCCAGACACACAGATAGGAGCCTCTAAGGTAACAGCAAAGGACACTCTCTAAGCTACATGATGAATCAGCCTTGGGAACACCCTCCTGGGAGTGTTCCCCTACCTTCAACAAGCAGGGTACGTTTCTACTTTCAAGAGCACTCAGATGTGACATTTCTATTATTGCATTACTGACTCAGAACTTTGCACCGAGTTTTGGCTTACAACAATGAACAATGAAACCTGAATTAATTCTTCCACAACGAGAACTGTTGAGAGCTGTGTCCCATTGAGGACTGTTAAGATTTTCATTAACAGTTGTCTTTCTTCTGGTATTGAGCTTTAGACTTCACTAAGTGTTTCAAAATGTTAACCATAAGCCTATTATCAAATTCCTCAATAAAACATTTTTATAAAGTAAGTGAGCAACAGTAACTTTCAACAGCTCTACAGCAGGAGCTCCAGGGCACAGGAAGGGAAAGATTTTACCAACCCCAAACTCACATATGGTGCTACTGCTGCTAGATGCACGAAATGGTGTTCCTTGGCACCCCACCCTCACGGCCCCGCCACTCAGGGGGCCCCTCCCTGGGTCCCACCCTCTCAGCAGCAGCAGTTACAGCAACCGCAATGTGAAGAACAAGAGGCCAAACAAACGAAGCTCGGGCCTTGCCTGCAAGCTACACCTGAGACCAGCTATGCAGTTGAAAAGGGCCATTTTTATAGGTCAAAATGGGCTGAGGGTAAACCAGTTTCTATGAGCACTCTAAGAAAATTGAATGCCTGAAGGGCCAGTCTACTGGAGGCAGCCCTGGCGGGCACAGGAGCTCCTCTGGGAATGCAGGGAATCCCAGGTCCTTGTCGCAAGGCTGTGTCCCCTTCTCCTGAGTCAAAAGTGTTCTCCATTACCAACTGGAATCTCCTTGTAGCCTTCTCCTGGAATTCTTCATTCACCCAAAAGATACCAAATCAGGTACAATGTCCCATGGCAGCTTCTGGCCTATTCCCTATACTCGCTCCTCTCTACCCTGAACAAGGGAGGCTCAGCTCCCTGAGGGAGAGACGGGGAATGGTCCCCAGGGGCTTGAGCTGCTGCACAGCCACTCAGAGCTCCTGCCCAGGAGGGCTCCACCGGCTGGCATCTGGGATAGCTGTTTCCTGGGTTCCAGAGCCTTCTTCTGCACCTACCTCCAAAGCTTCAAACCACACCTGATTCTGGAAGCTTTCCACTTGACCCGACCCATAACACCTAATACAATTTACCTTTATAAGACATGTACCCTGCGTTTCCAAGAAGACATCTTGTTCTTTCCATGCAGGCACCCTGCAGTTGCCAAACACCGAAGAATCAGTTTGTCTCTGAGAGACCTCTCCCTCCTTAAGTCTACAAGAACAGAAGAAAAGCATCTAGCGCTCATAAACGTCCTCACAAATGCCAAGCCCACCCTGTGTGAGTCCAAGCGCTCCAAGCACAGACACCTGTGGCTCCAAGTCCAGGCAGCACTATGCTCTGACGGCTCAAGGAGGCTCGCCATGCCCATCATGCTGCCCTGCGACCCTCCACGCCTCCCCCAGGAAGACTCAGCGGCTCCTGGCCACACAACCTCTGCCCCGGCAGCCACCAACACTGTTAGAACCCCTTGGGAATTCTGCTCTTACAGTCTCTAAATATTTGCACCCATCTGAGCTATCAAATGAATGCGGACCATTTGGAACTAACCATATCCTAGAATAAAACCACTAAGAAAAAAAAAGTTCCACTGTATTTTTTGCTGGCTACTTATTGTTATAGTGAAACCTAGAATAACCCAAAGCTTTGAGAATTAGGTCTCTCACCCAGGGTCACTAATTTTTCTCCCTCCCCTCCTTCCTTCCTCCTTTCCTTCCTTTCTTAAAATTTTACTTGAGAGGTAGAGAGAAAAAAAAGAGAGAGAGAGAGCAGGAGCGGGAGGAGGGGGAGGGAGAAGCAGCCTCTCCACGGAGCAGGGAGCCCACCTTGGGACTCGATCCTAGGACCCTGGAATCATGACCTAAGCAGAAGGCAGACACTTAATCCACGGAACCACCCAAGCACCCATGAAAAATGTTTCTAAAAGGTATGGTTCATTGCCTATAGTAATAAGAGAAATGAATTCTAATGCAAATTTGTGACAACATTTCATTACACATACTACATTAGCAAGCCCTTTAAAAATGGTAACACCCAGGGCGCCTGGGTGGCTCAGTGGGTTAAGCCCCTGCCTTCAGCTCAGGTCATGGTCCCGGGGTCCTGGGATCGAGTCCCGCATCAGGCTCTCAGGGAGCCTGTTTCCTCCTCTCTCTCTCCGCCTGCCTCTCTGCCTACTTGTGGTCTCCCTCTGTGAAATGAATAAATAAAATCTTTAAAAAAAAAACGGTAACACCCAGCAAGTGCAACCTTCCTCCTGAAGAATTATTTTAAGTAAAAAGACAAGGTAGAGAACTGTAAAATGTCCATAACCTATTTAGATAAAAAAGAACAGAATTTTTAGCTGTATGTTCAGCTCAGACTTTTAAAGATATATAGACATCCAGTGTGGGCTGAAGTCCGCTAAGGGAAAGAGGGGACCAGTTCGGACAGCAGCTCCCTCCAGTTTCCAAAGCTGAGGCCAGGAGAGGTGCTGCCACTGCCAGGAACACAAGGGGCATGGGGGCCTCCCCAACTCTTGCTAAGGGCATGGCCACGCCAAGGGAGACCTGGCCTCATGGAACTGTGCCTACGCACATGGAAATGCCTCCTCACAACAGAAAATTCTAGGCTAACATTCTCACTATCCATTCTGCACACACACAGGATAATACCTAGAAGATAAATTTCTAGATTCGGACAATGGGTATGTGCATTTTAAAAGCGGATACACAGGGGTGCCTGGGTGGCTCAGTGGGTTAGGCCGCTGCCTTCGGCTCAGGTCATGATCCCAGCGTCCTGGGATCAAGTCCCACATCGGGCTCTCTGCTCAGCGGGGAGCCTGCTTCCTCCTCTCTCTCTGCCTGCCTCTCCGTCTACTTGTGATTTCTGTCTGTCAAATAAATAAATAAAATCTTTAAAAAAATAAATAAATAAAAGCGGATACACAGGGCGGGGGACGCCTGGGTGGCTCAGTGGGTTAAGCCTCTGCCTTTGGCTCAGGTCATGATCCCAGGGTCCTGGGATCGAGCCCCTCATCGGGCTCCCTGCTCAGCAGGAAACCTGCTTCCTCCTCTCTCTGCCTGCCTCTCTGCCTACTTCTGATCTCTCTCTGTCAGATAAATAAAATCATTTTTTAAAAAATAAAATAAAAATAAAAGCGGATACACACTCCCCAACTACCCTCTAAGAAGGTTACACCAATGGACAGCCCCACCTCTTGCCTCACCGTCTCCCACATCACAGCCCCACCTCCCTCCTTACCAGCTAGATTACAAGTGCCAAAGTTTTAATTCCTGACTTTACTTACGCGTTACTTCCCTTGCCCCTCAGTTCCTCCACTGGACTCAAAACCTTGGGATCATCCTTGACTCTCCCTCCATCCGCACCATATCCAATCTAACAGCAAGTCTTGTTTGTTCTCTCTTCAAAATATACGAGGAACTGGGACGCCTGGGTGGCTCAGTTGGTTAAGCAGCTGCCTTCGGCTCAGGTCGTGATCCCAGTGTCCTGGGATCGAGACCCACATCGTGCTCCTAGCTTGGCAGGAAGCCTGATTCTCCCTCTGCCTCTGCCTGCTGCTTTGTGCTCGCTCATGCTCTCTCTCTCTCTCTCTGACAAATAAATAAATAAAATCTTAAAAAAAAAAAAATATATATATATATATATATATATATATGAGGAATCCTACGTTTCTCTTTACTGCCATTTACTCATTTGCTTCTTGTCTATCTTCTGTACTAGAACAGAACTACCTGAGCTTAGAATTGTGCCTGGCACAGTGAAGATGCTTCATACATATTTGGTGAGTGAATAAATACCATTTTTACAATAAAAGTCAAGCTGGTTTTTAAAACCATCACTGCATGAAAAGTACTATGTTGTGGATAAACTCTATCAGAGGAAAAAGACTAGAAAATAAACACTAGATGAAAGAAGCTGCAATGGGACTTTTTCTTAATGTACAACATCCTATTTTAGCGTTTCCTATTATTGTTTTATAATAAAAACGAGGGATCTTTTCTGTCCTAAATAAAAGGTTAGTGAACATCTATGAGGAAGAGAGGGTCACAACTGTAAGCATCGGCTGTGAAAAAGAGAAAGGTAACTCTGAGAGCTGGAGCTGGCCTGGCAGGCACACCAAGGCCCTGAGGTTACACACAAACAGCAGACAAGGCCACTCCACAAGCAGGATGGATTCAAACAAAAACAAGACCAAGTGCAAGATTAAGTGAACACAGACAAAACATAAACCCTGTCCACACCACAAAACACCAAACGTCCCCCCTCTCCCAGCTAATGAGTGAGTGTTGCTTCTCTGCCCACTTCAGCTTTGGTCCCACTTTAGTCTACCCTCCCTACGGGTAAGATGGATTAAAATACTGAAGCACAGAACTGCCCATTTTCTGACAGCGTCCAAGCCAGACCAAACTATCTTCCCAACACCATCAGTTCCCTGATACGCACAGTCTCCCTCTTGCTGCAACAAGCAATTCAGTCCCACCTGCTCCAGGAAGCCCAGGGGTGGTCCTGGTGATCTTGGGCGGGTGGGCAATGACAGGTGTCATGACATCAGCTGCAATTACCAGCCACTGGACATGCAGAAGCCCTAAGAGACCCAGCTGGAAAACTGACCCCAGGAGATGATCTCAGGGCTGGTTCTCTGAATACACTCCCTGATTTTCTTGTCATCTGCCTCTTTCTCCTAAAAGCTGAGTGAAGAAAATTTAAAAAAAAAAATTTTTAAGTCAAATTAATAAACTGTCCCAATGAATAGTATTACAATTAATCAAGGATGCCCTGCACAGCTTCTCTTTCCTCCCATTTCTGAAAGTCACCCCAAGCACAGGGTTAGCGGGGGCTGGATGACTGACTCTTGGGCAGAGCCTGAGGCAATGCTACTCAAATACTTTAAGCCACATGTTCAAGCCCAATAAATTAGCCCAGGCTTAAAGAAGTCAGGCTGTACACATGTAAGAATTTTAATAAGCCCGGAAAATGCTACCTAGAGCTTATGCAGGAGCTTACTGTACCAATGGGATTCGCTGCCACCAGCCACAGAGTGCTAAGCCCCTGACAAGAGCTGTCGAGCACATGGGGCAGCAGGGACAGGGAGCCGGCTTGGTCTAGGTCTCCTCAGGAGCTGGAGACTGAAAGAAGGCTGGCAGCCAGATGGATGGAGAGCAGAAGAGGGCACGCAGCTCAGTGGAGCCAACGGCATTTCCTAGGAAAACATGTCGAAGGTTTGTTTGGTGGAAACCTGGTCCTCACACACCCTTCCAGAAACTAGCAAACACTGTAATCAATGTCTGCATTTATCAAATGCCTGTTTGTATCCAGAACTGTGTTAGCTACAATAGAGAGTTATTGAAGCAAACATGGTCTCTGCCTTCTAGATGCTGACACCTAATATAAATAAAAACAGTAAATCTGTCCAGAGGATTACCAAACTCACTGAACAAACACGAAATAGTCAAGAGCACCGACCTTGTACAAATGCTGTGGGGTAAGAGCTGCAGGGTAAGTCATGGGAGATGACTCTCTAAACAGGGCGGGGCTCTAATGGAACAGTCACCTTGTTAAAGCTGAGTCTCCAAGGGGGAAGGTCAGCTTTTAAGAAAAGCTGCAAAGGCTGGGATAAAATGAGCCAATCAGAGAAAAGCGTGCAGCTTGGGGCTTGAACTAGAGAATGAAATACATGTACACAGAGAAAGAAAACTTGACAAGCATCCAAGAAAAGTAGGGGGAAATCAGTCGAGCAGGTGTATGTTTCTGCACTGCTGTTCCTCAAGCCCTCTTCTGATATGCACAAGAAACTCACACATCCTTTTATATGTTATTTAAACTTTGAAAGGAAACTAAATGTCCTAACCCATACCAAACCAGAGGGTTCAGAATCTGATTTTCCAGATGACAAAAACCTCTCCCTTCCCCTAGAGCAGGGACTCCCCAAGGACAGTGCAGCTGTCACTGACTTCTTAAGGATCTTAAGGATCCACACGGGACCAGACCACCAGTAGTATTAAAGAGCCACAGCCTGAGAGGACACAGACAGGCCAGGGTACTAGCAAGGATATGTCATATTTACCTGATTAAAATTTTTGAAGGAAAATTCCTTGTAGATGGCATCTCTCTCATGTAATTCTGACCATCCTGCTGCTTTCAGGTCAAGGATAACTTGGTTCCTCTCCTCTGCTGTCAAATGGCGAGCATCTGCTGCCTATAAAAGAACACACATAATACCTGAAATGTAGAGGTTCAGTCAAACTCGAATGCATAGCCCTTTTCCTTATGAGAGATGCAAAAAAATACCTTAAGGGCAACAATCAGTGACCATTTTGGATTCCTCTGTTCTCAAAAAATTAACAACGAGGCTAGCTCCATACAAAATAAGCTGCCTCCATGCTAAGGTGTCTCACACTTACTGTTGCCTCACACTTCACAATTCTGTGTCTCTGGTTTATCACAGATACAACCATCAGCCGTTACCGCTGGTCATCTTACCATGACTGTATTACTAATGGCCAGCATGCCCAGATGTAGGAAATACGGTAAGCATACCCATGCAAGGAGACCCTGCAAGTCCGCTGTCAGGTCCCAAATTAGAACTCAGGGCTCTATACTCCTGGTCCACTGCTCTTTGGACAGTCCCACACACCTTGGTGCTCTTCACTGCCTATTCACAGGGCTCTTAACTCTCTGGGTGCACTATCCCCTTTCTGATGAAAACTAACCTCCAGGGGGGAAAACACAATCACACACTTAACACAAGATTTCGGATAATAACTTCTGGGGGTCCACAGATCCCCTGCGCTACAGGCAAAAAGCCCTTGCCTTAGTACAGTGAGTTTTTCCAGGAAACCAGTAAGACAAATCCCCCCAGTCTGGCCAGAGCACTGTCCACCTTGTTCCCACACTCACCCTGGTGATGAAACTCACAAACCCAGAGTCCTGTTGGCTAACATGCCCCCACTTCCCATGCAATTTGTTTTTTAATTGAAAGAACTCTATACATCATGGCCAGAGAAAGGAGAGGACACTCTAGCAGAAGTCAGAGGAGCTTAGCTCTCGCTCCAGCATAAATGCCAACCAATATCTCCGACCATACCTATTTGCGGGGCTACTGAAGGCTCAGGTAAGAAAGGGATTGTCACCCAGAAAGACAAAACATATTATAAAGGGCTCCTCATCAAACAGCAACTGGGGGCTTAGCTGCATCCCCTACCATGAAATTACAACTCATTCCCACTTCAGAAACCCTGAAACTGTTCATCAATCACTAACATTAAAGTAAGTAAAATGGCAGAATAAATAAAACTACTTTAAGACAATTTATTCTGGGACACCTGGCTGGCTCAGTCGGTTAAGCATCTGCATTCAGCTCGGGTCACGATCTCAGGGTCCTAGGATCAAACCCCACACCAGTCTCCCTGCTCACTGGGGAGCCTGATTCTCCCTCTGCCTCTCCCCCTTCTCCCATTGGTGCACGTTTGCTAATAAATAATATCTTAAAAAAAAAAAAAAAAAGGACAACTTATTCTAAGAAGAGGAAAAAGGGTTGCTAATGAACCAATTTTCTTGTCTCTCTTCCTTGCTAGGTCAACCACCCTTCTCCATAACTAACGTAAGAAAAAAAAAGAGGGGGAAAAAAAACCCTCTTAATTAAATATAAACATTTGAAGACCTGTTATCAAAAGCACTTAAACTATTAAGATCCAAAACATCTCTTCATTACTCTTACCGTGACCTGTTATAGGAAATAATCTAAAATTTTATTAGTCACTTAAATATGTTAAGACAACTCAGGAAAGTATGGAAAATAAATTAAATTATGTGTCCACTCTGAGTAGCTGCCAAGAAAACTCTTAACCATGCTGTGGGCAGTGCAGCAGTCACCTGGAGTGAGTGAAACACGGCTCCTGCGCTGTTTTCCTCCACATTCTCTGCCATGTACATCCCCAAAGAGGGCAATGGTATGCACTCTGTGCTTACCACAGGTGTCTGCCCAAGAACAGGGACCGTGTCCAGGGTTGTGAAATGGAGCAACTTCATCTACGAAACACAAATGGTCCCCTTGGAGACACACCTTCTGCAGAACCCTTTATGATGGGCTTATTTTTTTTTTTCTGCGGGAGATGGGGATGGGGATAGGCAAAAGTAGAGAGGATTTGGAGAGAACAAACTTCATCCAAGGCCTCACTTGGTTACTTTCAGCTATGGGGATGCTGAACAAACCACTTAGCTTCTCTCAATACCAGTATCTCGTGTCTATGGTGGGGGCATCACAACCTCTACCTGTCGACACTTTTTTAAGATTTTATTTATTTATTTGAGAAAGAGAGAGACCACAAGCAGGGAAAGTGGCAGAGGGATAAGAGAACCAGACTCCCTGCTGAGCAGGGAGCCCAATATGGAACTTAATCCAAAAACCCTGGGATTATCACCTGAGCTAAAGGCAGACACTTAACCGACTGAGCCACCCAGGCGCCCCGAGATTTTTTTGAGAGAGTTAAATTTAAGGAGATCTTGAATGTGAAGGCACCCAGCATTAGACCCTGGCACGTGGCAGCCTCTCAAATCCTGTTTGTTCACTCCTCTGAACCCCATATTTTTACTTAATCATCAGCACCTTGGGTACAGGTATACCCTGGGACACGCTTAGGTGACAGTAAGCACAGAACTCGTGCTCTCACCTTAGTGGCCACGAAACAGTATTCAGCTTCCTCCACCATCGAGCTATCTTCAATGTGTCCTATTAAAGACTTTCAAAGGGCCAAGGGGCTCCAGCCAGCCTCTTAAGATGACACACGAAATTTGATACAACATTTCCCCACTAGGTGGTGCTGCGTGTTAAAGCTTCCCCTCAGTTAATGCATCCCAATATATTAATTTCTAATGCCAGAAAAAGGACGAAACTCCCCGCGGAAGAAGAAAGAAGTATAGATTTGCCTCCCCCAAATACGATAATTTGTTACTAACTCCTCCCAAACATCACAGCAAAACAAGTGAGCTAACTCCGCGCTGAGCCAGAGGCTTTTCGGCGAGCGCGCCGCGCCTTTGGTCACTTCAAGTGACCCTCAGCGTCAGACAGCTTTGCAGCTACTTGTACTTTCTTTACACAAAACTGGTCCTTGGTTTTCTTCCGGCAGGCAGCTTCGCAGACAAGACAAACGATGATGCTGCGGAGCCCCTGTCTCCGGCCGGGCGTCTGGCAGGTGCCCGGCGCCCGAACGCGGCTCCCCGAGGTCCGACACCGGAAGCCGGGTCCACTGTGGGGTCGGCCCGGGTCCTTCCCCCACGGCCACCAGCCGGCGCCGCGGGGCCTCGCCCTCCTCCCGCACCGCGGGCCCCCGCACTCACCGTGGCCGAGAAGCTCCGGGCCCGACCCCGCAGCGTCGCCAGCAGGAGCCGCGACGCCCCCCGCGCCCCTAGGGCCGCCGCCATGGCCGCCGGCCCAGGGCTGCCCGGCGCGCTGCCTGCCCGCAGCCCGCAGGCGTCTGCCCGGGAGCCGAGAGCAGTGCGGGTGGCCCCCAGCCGCGGGCCAATTGGTCCTGCAGGCGCCCGCGCGGCCCGCCCCGTAAGGTCCCGGGAGCTTCAGGGCCGCCGACCGTGCTGGCAGCAGGCGGGCGGGCGCCGCAGGCCCCCGCGCTCTCAGGTCCCGCTCCGCGCGGGCCGCGTCTTGCCCGCCTCGTGGCCGCTCTCCCGCCCGCGTGCTAAGGTTTAACCCCCGGTGGGCTCTTCGGTATCCGAGCTCCGGCTCGCCGCTCTCTCGAGGACAGTCGGTGCTGGGCTCCCTGCTAGGCGGTGGGGCCTAGAGCCCGAGTCGGTGGCAGCATTTTGCGGGCGGGCACGGGGCGAAATGGGCTCCGGTGGGTGGGTGGGTGGGAACCAGTCCCTTCCGCGCTCGCGGAGGGCAGAGAACCACAGTAGTTCGGGTCTGGGCATGTAAGGCAGGGAGCCGTGGGTGCTGCTGGGCCTGCCTAGCCGCTGAGGCCTCGGGCACGCTGCTTCATCGGTGCTGGCCCAGATAAGACAGTCTGGAAACTCGGCTCTTCAGGCTTGCTAAAGAGCAGCGCGCAGTGCGCGCTCCGGTGATGAAGCAGACAGTTACAGGAGTCCCCCCCCCCCCCCCCCCCCCCCGCCCCCAAAGAGGTGGATTCTTTTATGTATGTATTTACTAGTATTTTATTCTTACTCTTTTTTTTCTTGCCTTTTTTTTTTTTTACATGTCACATACAATTTACTGGCTTTTAGTATATTTACTTGCACCTTTTTTTACTAGCTTAAGCAAATTAATAATATAACCAAGTTTGCTTAAGATTTAGCCGTCTACTCAGTTTTTTAAATATCAGAGTCCATGTAAGTTCAACTTAGCAGTTGCTAGCAGTTAATTTTATATTCCATATGGAGTTGGGGGGGGGGGAGCTTTCTTGCCTCAAAATATCCTAAAATTCAAACATGGCTCAATATGCATTCTTAACATTTGCCCACTTGACAAAAACTCAAGGGAGGAATCTTGCTGCAAACTCTGATCAGATGTCACTGACCTCAAGGCATCCATCTAAGGCACTACAGTTTCCGTTGCCTGATGCCTCAAGTGGGCAATGACTGGAGATGGAATTAAAAGTTTCGTTTCCAATACTTAATCGGGTGTATACAATCATAAATACCCTGCAGACTTGCTTATTAAAGTGAGAACTGCAAAATGAACTGGTACGTGTGAGGTAACAAGACTCCTCATTTTCCTTCCCTAAATCCACTTTAGGAAACTGGTGTCTCAGCTCTAGTTATGAAAAGCAGCAGCGGTAGCATGCCAGTAGGGCCTAGGGCAAATGATGTTCACCAGTAGGGGCTGTGGATACTCAGCCTTCACATGTACGTCTCCAGTTAGTAGGATTTAAGTTCCTTACCAAAGATTTATTGAGCAAGTCCTCTATAGTGGGTACTCTTGGGAAAGGCAGTCAGTCTCCTGCTCACAGTCTTTTAAGCCCTGCTCACCCATGTAAGAATGGGCCTTAGGCCTAGAACACTCCCTTACTGATTGTTACAAAGAGCCCATACAGCCTGTTCCAGGCTTAACACGTTGTGTGGGAATATCCTTCCCTGATCCAGGCTCACTCAATATGTACTCCTGTATTCTGCTTAAGCAGGCAAGTCAGAACCCTGGGGCATGCCCCCCTCCTCCCAGCCATCCCCTCCCCCTTTCAGTATTACAGACTCCACTGGGTTGGGAGGAGCTTGTGCTAAGACACTAGAGGGGCACTCTGGCCTTTCACTGCTGGGGAGGATCCACTTGCCTTGGGGACCACCGCACACTCCTAGAGCTGATCTCGCTCTGTCTCTTTTGTTGAGTACAAATGCTGTTCCATCCAGTATGGGACTGTGTTGTGTCTTCCTTGGCAATTGATACTAACCAGGAGTGAGCACAAGTGTCTGGATTTATGTCCCCGATGACTGGCTTCTCATGATCTTTGTCTTCCATGTAGCTGAATTCCCGCCCTCCCCATCCCTGGCATTGGTACCAGTGCACAGACATTGGCTCTGCTGCACAGACACCATGCTTGGCTTGAGATGGTTTACCTGATGTTGGACCTTTCGTCCTGCCTGCCTCCGACTTCCCGTTCCCTCAGCACCAGGGCTTTCCAACTGATGCTTTCTACACTTGAACCTCCCCTCTAGGGAATGGCCCTCCTCCACCTTCCCTCCAAGGGAAACCCAGGTAGCTTGTCTTAGCTTAGTATTAGAAGCAAAGCCATGGATCTGTTGGCCATACTAGGAGCCTGTCCTCATCCTCCACACCAGCATAGGGCCCCATTACATATCAAAGGCATGAATATGCCTGTATCTTTAATAAGACAGCTTTCTGGGGGCACCTGGGTGGCTCAGTGGGTTAAGCCTCTGCCTTCGGCTCAGGTCATGATCTCAGGGTCCTCGGTTTGAGCCCCGCATCGGGCTCCCTGCTTAGCGGGGGAGCCTGCTTCCCCATCTCTCTCTCTCTACCTACTTGTGATCTCTCTCTCTCTCTTTCTGTCAAATAAATAAATAAATAAATCTTAAAAAAAAAAAAAAAAAGACAGCTTTCTCATCTGGGAGTGTGCCCCCCCCCCCCAGGGAAATAAAACTATATACAGTCATAAGTTTAAAAAAAAAAAAAAAGTAATGCTGAACCTTCTCAAAGATCTATTATGTAGTCATGGTTAGGAAATCTCTTGGCAACAGTGAAATATTTATCATTTGTTAAGCCAAACAAAACAAGGTGCTAAATGACAATTGTGTTATGACTCTAACTATGGGAAACAAAGGAGAGAGACAAGAGGGTAATGGATTATGATTGTCTCTCAGCTCATAGCACAGGGGCTCCTCCAGTCACCATGCTTAGTTTGGAACGTGGGTCCCCCTACTGGAAGCTGCATGACCCAGAGCAGATTATTTGGGGCCTCATTTATTACCCTTCTATATAACAAGGATATTTAATACTAGTGTCAAGCTCAGAGCTACTGTACCAGTAAATGAAATGGTAGGTAAAGAACTTAAAATAGTAGGAACACACACAGTTAGACTCAAGTGTTCGTTATTGTTATAAAAGATGGAATCACTGTTTTTCTTATAAGTACACACACACACATACATGTAAAGGTTCAAATCCAGCTTCATCAGCTTACTGTTTATGTAACCTGGGCAAGTTACTCAGCCTCTCTCCATGCCTCAGTCTGCTCATTTGTAAAGTGAAAAAAATACTAGTACCTTTCTGAACTACCGTCCCTTCCACCAGTGACCACCCCAGCCATAGCTGTCCACAACTTAAAGTTGTAAACTCCTGCCCAACATAACATTCAGACAAGGTGACTCAACTAAGATTCTATTTCCATAGAATTTAGGGTGCGTGATAAAATGAACTGCTCTATCTGAAATACTGGAAACAGTCACTACAAAGGTTACTTGTCATTATGTGGTCAGATGTCTTATATCTGCATTTAAGGGATCTTTTAGAAACAGCTTTTCAAAAAAGTTGGTATAAATTACACATTGTCTCTTTTCTACCTGTGTCCTAAGCTAGACTATAATCAACTTGCAGGCAAGAACAGTGTTACGTATTTCTTTTGGCTCTGACAAACTAGCACAGTGCCAAGAACGTTTTAAGGTTGAATCAGTGCACGCTGGTTAGGTAATGACTAAAATTTGAGTTATGCTTTAGCCTAGAACTGTTAATAAATAAGCTTTAGTTTGATAATAATATTTACTTTCTCCTAACATCTGCCCTATCCAGAAATGACTTAAACCACTTCAAATTCTTCCGGTGAAATTAGAGATCATAAACACCAAGTACTTGACTCTTTTATTTTCCCAGTTACTTACAAGGTCACACTTATCAATTCTATTTCTTCCACAACAGAACATTTTCCTGCTTACAGGCTCTGAGAGAAAAACTGCAAATGAAAGGAAACCAACCTTCTTAGACATAAAGATTTTTTAGGAATCAAGACTTTTCTAGAACTATACTGTGAAAAGTCCTATTTCCTCCTCCTATGAAGCCAAATATCATTCTACACACTGTTCCACCTGAACACAGCTCCCATTTGAAACTGGATTACCCCCCTTAAAATATTGGATTAGTAAAAACAAGAATGGTGACTTCTGTTGAATTTGCATTTGTTTTTTGTGGTACTAATTAAAAGACCAATTTATAATTTTTTAACACATTCAACAGTTCAACAAATGCATGATCCTTTTAATCTGACTAAAGCTGTAAGTCTATACTTCACTGGAGAATATGTAAGGAAGTGCAGCATTAATTTCTGAAATTTCTTGTCCTGACGTCTCCTTTCAGTCCGTTGCTATTCAGCATGTTCCTGCTCCTGTCCTGGAATTAGCCACCGAATGCTCTCAGTTCGAATGGTAGCGTACATAATAAAACTAATCAAAAAGAATAAGGAAAATACAAGCAGCCAGTCCACACTTTTTATCAAAGTGCTGGGAAGAGGGCCTATTTGGTCAGCTTGAGTTACCACCACATTTTTCTTGGCTTCTATACCTGAAAGAGAAATCCGCTGTTTCAAATCAGAGAGAAAACATACCCGCTAAAGATCTTTCTGAAGTATTTTGCGTGGTATGCAAAAAGATATGCAGTCTTAAAATAAACACCACATGAGTATATCTGGGATGGGTTTCACTTGCCTGTTAGTGTAATTTGTAACTTGCCTTTCTCCCACCACATCAAAGGAACAGGAACCCATTCAGCTGTTCAAACCTAAACACTAGAATTTCTGTGAACTCTTCAGAAGGGTCTTCAGGCATGGTGAGAGTTGTCTTTTGTTCTCTTTGAGATCAAAATTCAATAAGCAACTGTAAAGCTACTCTCAGGAGTCTACAGAATGTTTTCACAGGTGAAGGAATGCTAAATTCAAAATGCTTTTAAATAAGTCACTGAAAAAATTGTTAGGACTAACCATCACTGATACCAGAGACTACCAAAAATGCTGTGACTCCTCAATTTCTTTTAGGTTCTAGGTTTTCTTAGAATGTTGAGCAAAATGGCTCCCTCTCTCCATTTTAACCTGATTGACAGTCATGGGTTTGGTACTATAATACTTGAATAGCTAATTAACTGGTAACAATT
This sequence comes from Mustela nigripes, assembly GCF_022355385.1. Taxonomy (NCBI): domain Eukaryota; kingdom Metazoa; phylum Chordata; class Mammalia; order Carnivora; family Mustelidae; genus Mustela; species Mustela nigripes. The sequence continues at coordinate 72,451,997 of NC_081568.1, read as the reverse complement.
CTTTCACTCCTATGAGGTAACTCAGTTTTATGTTCTTTACTGTGAGATATAAGTAATGAGATGCAACTTAATACATATGGAAGGTATGTTATAACTCATTTTGATTTCCAGTGAATATACTTCAGGAAGAAGTAGGGTGCTCATAATTAAGGCATTAAAGCTTTTATGGAGCAAAGTTTTGCAAAAAAGATTTCTTCAATAGTCCGTGGTCAGAATTTTACAGAATAAAAAATATGGCCACATGTTTTGGCAAATATTAAGGAATTAAAATAGCATCTGCATATGGATGAATAAATGGAATACTGCACAGCGACAAAAAGGAAGAAAATATAACCATATGCATCAACGTAGGTGAATCCCACAAACATAATGATGACTGAAATGAGCCAGACACAAGGGAATCTATTATATGTGTCTCCATTAATATAAAGTTCAAAAACAGGGGCACCTGGGTGGCTTAGTGGGTTAAAGCCTCTGCCTTCGGCTCAGGTCATGATCCCAGGGTCCTGGGATCAAGCCCCACATGGGCTCTCTGCCCAGCAGGGAGCCTGCTTCCATTCCTCTCTCTCTGCCTGCCTCTCTGCCTACTTGTGATCTCTGTCAAGTAAATAAATAAAATCTTTTAAAATATATATATATATATATATAAAGTTCAAAAACAGATAACACTAGTCCATGGTGTTAGAAGTCAAGATGGTGGTCACCCTGGTGGGCAGGAGCAGTAGCACTGAGGGGATGGACTGGTAATGTTCTCTCTGGGTCAGATTCTGGTTATCCAAGGCATTCATTTTGTGAAAATTCATCACCCAGCACACCAATATAATGCACATATTTGTGTATTTATTACACTTTAGTGTAATATATGTATGTATGTAAAAAGTTAACTACGGGTGTATATTATTCTATATAATGTATGTAAAAAGTTAACTACAGGTGTATATTATTCTATAATTAGTGAATTATAGAATAATAAAGCTGGCTTTTTAAAGGTATCAATAATCATTAAAAATACCTATTCGTGTTAAGCTTGCTGCTGGTTGAGAGACTTTTAACAGAATCATGGTAGTTCTCATGAAAAGAAGGTTTACGCCTGAAATCCAGTCTTGATTCCTTCACTTAAGAAGAGCAGACAGGAACCCACAGAAGACATATACCTCCAGCAATAAAGTCCCTTCTACAGCATATAATTTGTACATACCTGTCTGGTTAAAAAGGAAGACTTTCAGTGTTTCCAATGTTCGGTCTGTATGATTAAATCTAGCCATTGGCTTAGCTCCTTGAAATAATAAAATGTTAGGAACAGCTACGGTGCCAAACCTGGTAGAAAGACTATAACAGAAAGCAGTCAGTCACACAACCTGAACTACCAGCGGGTTTCCTCACACAGTTACCATATCAGAATGGATGGCAATAAATGAGAAAGTATCATTTTCCTGTGACCTACAGAGGTTTCTTTTTTTTTTTTTTAAAGATTGTATTTATTTATTTATTTATCAGACAGAGATCACAGGTAGGCAGAGAGGCAGGTAGAAAGAGAGAGAGGGGAGGAAGCAGGCTCCCCGCAGAGGGGAGAGCCCGATGTAGGGCTCGATCCCAGGACACTGGGATCATGACCTGAGCTGAAGGCAGAGGCTTTAACCCACTGAGCCACCCAGGCGCCCCCCTACAGAGGTTTCTGACAGTCAAACTATATGCTTATAGCTATTTCTGAACTTTTTCCTTATGGGTTGAGGTTGGGGGCATTCCTATTCTGCTGAGCTGCTTTCTGTTACAACAAGGAACTACCCTTGACACAGTTATTCCACTTTTTTTTTTTTTTTTTAATTAAGTAAACTCTACCCCCAATGTAGGGCTGGAACTCACCACCACAAGATCAAGGGTCGCATGCTCTACCGACTGAGCCAGCCAGGCATCCCCTAGTTATTCTGCTATTTAAATTGCAAACTGCCAAAAGAGATCAGACCAGAAAATTCTAATTCATGGACAAAACAAAATGTGTCAATTAACTTGACAGAAGAAATTTCAAACTCTCCAGGATGCCCATCTCCATCCCTCATACAAGAGTAATGGGAGTCTGCGGTCTAGCAGACACACCAGGAAGTTCACAACTGAGCCAGGATGTAACAGGATCTGAGTGGGACTGGTTCACCTTTACATAATACAAAGTCATGGTATAAGCTCTGGAGTCTAAACACATGAATTCAAGTCTCAGGTCTGTCACCTACCCAGCTGTGTGAGCTTCGGGCGGACTATCTAACCTCTTTAAACCTCAGTTTCTCCTGTTAGTAAAATGATAGTACTGGATAATCAGGATTTTTTTCTTTTGTAAACATGCTGTCACTTAAATATTAACACAGGAGCCGGGACGCCTGGGTGGCTCAGTGGGTTAAAGCCTCTGCCTTTGGCTCAGGTCATGATCCCGGGGTCCTGGGATCGAGTCCCGCATCGGGCTCTCTGCTCAGCAGGGAACCTGCTTCTCCCTCTCTCTGTCTGCCTCTGCCTACTTGTGATCTCTGTCAAGTAAATAAATAAAATCTTTAAAATATATATATATATATATTTTAACACAGGAGGCAAACACATGTCGCAGGCCAAATAACAAGGACAAGTATCCTCTACTCTCCATGATTAAGGCACCATAGGAGGCACTGAGAAGGACTCATGGAGATGACCAAATGAAGCAGATGATAAAAGCCCGCAGGGAATGGAACCCCAAATCCAGAGTACTAAGCTGGTGCTAGGACCCAGCCTGGCAGGCTTGGGGCAGGGGAATGCCCAAAGTCTAACACTAACCTAGACCATCCTTTCCATCAGTCTGCTCCCTTGGGCCAGGCCACATAGATATTCCTCTGAATCCCTTGTGAGAATTACTAATTTGCTGTGATTCTTTCTCCCTAAAAAAGTTTAGGTAAATATTAGCAGTTACATTATCCACACTGAACATCAATAGAGTGTAAAGTTTTACTCAAAATTTTTACTCAAGGGACACCTGGGTGGCTCAGTGGGTTAAGCATTCAACTTTGTGTCAGCTCAGGTTGTGATCTTAGGCTCACAGGATCAAGCCCCATGTCAGGCTCTGCAGGGAGTCTGCTTCTGTCTCTCTCTCTCCCCCTCTCCCTGTTCACTCAGTCCCTCCCTCCCTCCCTCTCTCTCAAATCAAGAAATAAATAAATCTTTTTTTTTTTTAAAGATTTTATTTATTTATTTGACAGAAATCACAAGTAGATGGAGAGGCAGGCAGAGAGAGAGAGGGAAGCAGGCTCCCCGCTGAGCAGAGAGCCCGATGCGGGACTCAATCCCAGGACCCTGAGATCATGACCTGAGCCGAAGGCAGCGGCTTAACCCACTGAGCCACCCAGGCGCCCAAGAAATAAATAAATCTTTTAAAAAAATTTTTTTACTCAAAAAAGTTTAATCAACTTCATTTTTACCAACTTGACCATCTTCCAGACTTCCCAAACTGATTCCCACACAACCTCCTGCGCCCTGCTAATGGGCATGTGATGTAGAGGAGAAGGGTCACACTTTATAACCCAGGCACAGTCACAGCACTGGGGGGAAATAGAGAACATGTGAACATAGATCTTTATAACGCAGCTCACTCAACATCTAAATAAGACAAGAGCCCACTGAATAATATAAAACAAAAGTAAATGTCATTTTAAGGGCCTAAATTAATTCATTAATTGATTCACTGTGCACTAAGGAACATACACGCAAGAATAAATGTAAACAAAAGGAGAGAAGAAAGGGGGAGGGAAAGAAAGAAATCCTGAGCAGATTACAACAGGGTGCTGAGTTGGGGCTGCCAGGAGTAGAAATCTAAACCGTGGTTGAGTCTCAGGAGGGTCCCACTTGTAATACCAATTTTGCTAATTTAGGCTGGCCAACACCCTAAAGAGTCCTCTGGCCTGTCCACTGCCATCAGGTGGAGCCACCTTTAAATTCCACCCTGCAAACTGGTGCAGACCCTATGGAAAACAGTGTGGAGCTTCCTCAGAAGGTTAAAAATAGAACTACCCTAGGATCCAGCAATTGCACTACTAGGTATTTATCCAAAGGATACAAACATAGTAATTCTAAGGGGCACCTGCACCCCAGTGTTTATAGCAGCAATGTCCACAATAGCCATAATATGGAAAGAGCCCAGATGTGCATCAACAGATGAATGGATCAAGATACACACACTCACACAACAGAATATTACCCAGCCATCAATAAGAATGAAATCTCACCAGGTGCAGTGACATGGATAGAACCAGAGAGTATTACGCTAAGTCAGCCAGAGAAAGACAGATACCATGTGATTTCAGTCATACGTGGAATTTAAGAAACAAAACAGATGAACATAGGGGAAGGGAAGGAAAAACAAAATAAGATAAAAACAGAGAGGGAGGCAAACCTCATAAAAAAAGAAACTCGTAACTCTGGGAATCTAACTGAGGGTTGCTGGAGGGAAGGTGGGTGAGGAGAGCGGGTTAACGGGGTGGTGGGTACGAAGGAGGGCACATCCTGGAATGAGCATTGGGCATTACATGCAACTGCTGAATCACTAAACCCTACCCCTGAAACTAATAATACACTATATGTTAACTAAATTGAACTTAAATTTTAAAAGAATTATTAACTCAGTCATAACAACTCATTCATTTATATAATACAACCTAGGGCTAGTTACTTACTTCTGTGCAAAATGGGAAGAAGTTATAGTATGTAACCACTCCCCCTGTTTTGAGGACAAAATGATATACAAAATAAAAAGTGCTTTCCCCAATATCTAGAACCTGGTAAGCCCTCAGTAAACAAAGATATGATTAACATAAAAATAGGTTAGATGGATAGATAGATGATTGACAGATAAATCCACTGTGCAGAGAACAGTCCCTCCTCTTCAGGGGCCTCCAGAAAGTGAGGCCTCAGCTCCCTGAGGAACGTGACCACCCTCACCACTCACCCTTGTCTATCCCTCTAGCTAGTCCAGCTTCCATGCTCACACCTACCTCCTCGGCTTCAAACTTAACTGATGACAACCTCCACATAACTGCAAGCATCAGCCAGGGGGGTGACACATAAGCTCTACTCAGGGAACATACCTGCTGTGCTGAGATGCATCCAGTGCCAAAAAATGAAGAGCTGGAAATGCCCGGGGCAGAGAATTAAAATGAGGGGCCAAACTGGCAGAAAATCGGCACCACGGGGTGTAAAACAGGACTAGCGTGCAGTCACTACCATTTGGGTTTAGAAAATCCATAAGGTCCTGTAGTAAAAGAAACAAGTGTGAAAGTCAGCAGAAAGTGTTCACGTACATTCCTCTGAAAGAATGCCCAAGAAACTGGAAACACTGCTGCCTCCAAGGAGAGGAGGCAGGAACACGAACTGGAGAGAGTCTATAGGTATCCCCTTAATAGCCTTTTGGGTTTTGAACCATAGGAATACATGAATCAGCAGAAAAGTATTATCAAATAACAAATCATAAACTTTCCTATAAACTTCCTTGATAGTACTATAGAGCAATTTTATTATTTTTTCATAATCCATCAATTCAAATACTAAGTACCGACAAGGCACAGGCCTCTCACACACTCTAATGGCATTATTAAAGCACTGAGATCTCAGGCCCCAATCATCAACTCAGCAGATCCCAATCCATAAGTAGTTGAATCAGTGTATTCGGCCAAAGGCTAGTTCAATTTAAGGGTGCACCCGCCCTGCCACCACCCTACGCACACTGCTGAAATAGCTCTCTCCTAGTCAAGTGTGTGACACCCTAGAAACAGTCCTGCAGAGCAAAGGCACAGGGTTCACCGGGCGCTGAGGGGATGGTGTGAGGCCAGCGCTGACCACTGCACATAGAGGGGCTACAGACGCTCAGTGTACCACATACCCTCATTTAAAATAAGCAGTCACAGTGTGCAGAGCGAGGATTTTTTCTCGTATTACATAAACAGCCTGAACTCATCCTGCTACCTAGCTTAACAATCCCACAGAAACAGTCATTATCCCAGTATTCTCTTCAGAATTATCCTTTATCCAATGGACTGGTAAAGCATGGCTGGGCTGGGGACAACTATCTCAGCTCTCACTCCAGAGAAAACACTGGAGTCAAACTCTTTGAAGGAAAGAAATTTTTCATTAACATAGAATGCTCCCCAGGGGTATCACCACTCTAAACAACGCTAAATCACAATCTTAGTAATTCAAATTTTTTTTAACTTGCCTCTGTAATAAATACCTCATTTAGAAGAAGAAAAATGCTAGGAATTCTAATCCCAAGCGCCTATCTGTTCATTGGGATTTTTTTTTTAAAGATTTATTTATTTACTTGCGAGAGAGTGAGAGAGAGGGCATGAGAGTGGGGGAGGAACAGAGGAAGAGAATCTCAAGCCGACACTGTGCTGAGCACAGAGCCCAATGTGGAGCTTCATCTCATGACCCCAAGATCACAACCTCAACCTAAATCAAGAGTCCCACTTAACCAACTGAGCCACTGTTGGTGCCTCTGTCTGCTGGGATTTTCATCATGAGGCCTGGTGGAGAGAGGACCCCAAGGGTCAACGCGTCTAAAAAACATAATTGACACCTCCTCTCCCTACGGACATCATAGAAAGCCAAATGAATTTTCAGTGATACACCCATTAGATGCCGTCCCACCTATAAAATGATAAAAATTCTGACCCAGCAGCTGAAAGTCTATAAAATCAATAGCAGAAAAGGAGAAAAGCGCTAAACCATTCTTTCTTACCTGTGACATATTTAAAATTTTCAGAGTGAAGTTTTCTAATCCCGTCACATTTCTCTCCTCACAGTTCACCTTGGGGGATTTCAGACTTTCCGTGTTATTGGAGTCCTCGGGTGGGGCCGGGTCGGATTCGGCCACTTCAGGCTCTGAGTAATACTCCTCCTCCCTGTCCTGGAAGCCGGGTCCCATGCCATCCAGAGAGAAGATGTGCTCCCGGAGACTGCACCTTGAGTCCTCCTCCCCTCGGGCCCCACAGGTGCCACCGCTGGGCTCGGGACTCAGCTTGTCCTCGGTCTCCCCGGGGATTACAGACAGCATCACCACGTGGTCGCCGTCAGGGTCCAGCCCCAGCACAGAACCGGCCTCTCCTGCTGACATGTCCTGGCCTGCGAGGCCACGTGGGGGCTCCTCCTCACTGGCCAACACAGCTCCCGCCTCCAGGGAGGGAGCACGCTGCGCCTCCGACTGCAAGTGACCACTGTCCTCTGCAACTGAAACATGCCAGCATGGGCCCACTCATAAGTCCCTTCAAAGTCCATGAACCCCCCAGAATTACGGTTCTCCTCAAATAAGAGATTCTCCCCAACAGAGAAAAGAGGTAACCTTCCCATGAAACTATCAGAGGGCCATCCACCATTCTCAATAACGAAGAAGGTCACCAGGAGGTACCAGATTAATGAATGTCAAATACAAAGTGGACAAATACACACCTTCATGTGATACCTGCGGCTTGCCGTGCGGATTATAAGCAAAAACATCCCAGTGCAGCTATCCAATAAGGAAATCCAATGAGGAAAATAGAACACAAACACCTTAACAAGTTCATTTGTTTGATGAGAATATCCAACAAAAAAAATGCTGCCTTTATAGAAGATTCTACTCTAGCGATGCATCCTTGCATACATTCTAACAGCTCTTAGCCTGGCAGGACAAGGGTTACCATCCCCACTTAGCGGAGGACCAAGCTGAGGTAGAGAGAGGCGATGTAACACCCAACAGCACACAAGCTAATAAGGAACAGAGCCAGGTCTCTGAGTGAAGTCTTCTGGCTGCTGTGCCAGATTGGGCCTTACCCTCCCCTATGATACCTCAGGGCTGAGATGATGCCTCGCGGCCTGAAAACAATGCTCCAGCCATACAGCAGCTCCTGCCTGCCTACCTCTCTAGCCAGACAGAGCCTACTCTCCCGTCTGCTGCCCTTGGGAGTGCCAGGAGGTGCAGCCCTCAGGGCCAGGGCCACAGCAGGGCGAAGGAGGACCTTCTTCCCACTGTGGAGCCACAAGATAGAACTTGGGCGAAATGCTCAGGTAAGGGAAGAGTCTGGGGAAGTCTCATTCAACCAATGAGCAACCTCCACTCACCTCTGCAACAGGGACTCCTGCCCTCCAACTCCCATTAACTCAACAAGAGCTGCCAGACTCAGAGCCAAGCACTGACCAGGGGGGAACCAATGAGCCCAGCTGTACTCAGACAAGCTCACCATGTGGCTGGGAAACCACCAGCCATGCAATGGGCTCTGCCAAGCCAACAGCATGTCATCAAAGTGTAAATAACCAACTGGCTTTAAAGTTAGGGAAGCTTCCTAAGGTATGCACACTTGTACAGGTCTCAGAGAATATCCCCATAGAGATTTGCAGATTCATTCAGCAATTCAAAAACCTTGTCTGAGAATTCTGCTCTGGCTAAGCTGGAGTAAGAGTGATCAGATTCACCTTCCTTAGTGAAACAACCCAAAAAAGGTCAAAAATGTGAACCGGTTTCAGGAGACTAGTTAGCAGGCAACAAAGGATAAGGATCCCTGAGAAACAGGAAGAGGAGAGTCCTGCAGGTGTTCCAGTTTACCACCAGCGGGAATGCCTGCCATGGCTCAGGGAGTGGGGAAGGAAGCAAGCAGAGTCCAGCACTCCTCAAGTTGAGGAGATGGCACTGAGGGTTCACAGAGACCAAGAAAGCTAGAGTTCGTGAGACAGAATAGTAGAGATGGGCAAGCTCCAGAGACCTGCAGAGTGACCCCAATCTAGTACACCGGTCAGCATTTACATGTGGGTAAGCTCCCAAAGCTAGGAAAAGAACCACCCAAAAGGATCAGAGGCAACAGTACCCAACCCTCACACAGAGCTGGGAAGCATATCTGTTCCCACCAGCTAGACTGGAAAAACTCACAGTTCCCTGAGCACTGGGGAGCGTACACAAAAGTAGTGGGGCAAAATTGATCCTACAGTAAATACAGCTCTGCTCTTGTCTAGCAAACCTTAAAAGCAAGGAACATACTATACTCAGCTAACTTAACTGTACCCTAGAACAAAACTCGTGAATATTTAGAGGAATACTAAAATATCCAGCACTCAACAAGGTCAAATTAATGTCTGGCATCCAATCAAAAATTACCAGGCATGCAAAAAAAGCAGGAAAATATGATCAATAATGAAAAAGGTAATTAACCAATTCAAACTGACCGACAGCTTGCAGATGTCAGAATTAGGAGATAAGGATATTAAAACAGTAATTATAACTCCATTACATATGTTCAGAAAGTTAAACAGATATAGAGACAAAAGATATAAAAGATCCACATCAAAACACAAATCGAAACCACAGAGATCTCACCTCTTACCTCTCATTAGCTATTATCAAAAAGACAAGAAATAACAAGTGCTAGTGAGGATGTGGAAAGAAAAGGAAACCCTTGTACACTCTTGGAATGAATGTAAATTGGTGCAGCTATTGCGGAAAACAGTATGGAGGCTCCTCAAAAAATTAAAGCTATAACTACCATCTGATCCAGCAATTCCACTTCTGGGTGGAACAAAAACACTAATTTGAAAAAAATATATGTACCCCATATTCACTGCAGCCTTATTTACAAAAGCCACAGAAGCAACCTAAGTGTCTACCAAAGGATGAATGAATAAAGAACACAGAATCTACACACACGATATTATTATTCAGTCACAAAAAGAGGAAACCTTGCTATCTGCAACATGGATGGACCATTACACTAAGTGAGGTAAATCTCAGAAAGACTAATACCATATGCTCTCACTTACATGTGGAATTTTTATAAATAAATAAATAACTAGCTCATAGATCCAGAGAACAGACTGGTGGTTGCCAGAGGTGATGGTGGGGGGAGGGGGTGAAATGGGTAAAGATGGTCAGAAAGTACAAATTTCCAGCTACAAAGTAAGTCATGGCAATGTAAAGTACAGTATGGTGACTCTATTTTTTTTTTTAAGATTTTATTTATTTATTTGACAGACAGAGATCACAAGTAGGCAGAGAGGCAGGCAGAGACAGAGGAAGGGAAGCAGGCTCCCTGCTGAACAGAGAGCCCGACGCGGGGCTCGATCCCAGGACCCTGGGATCATGACCTGGGCCGAAGGCAGAGGTTTAACCCACTGAGCCACCCAGGTGCCCCAGTATGGTGACTCTAGTTAGTGATACTGTCTTGCATATTTGAAAGTTGCTGAGAGTAAACCTTAAAAGTTCTCATCACAAGGAAAAAAATATAACTACGCATGGTGTCAGATGTTAACTAAACTTACTGTGGTGATCATTGTGCAATTATACACAAATAATAAATCATTATGTTGTACACCTGAAACTAATATAATGTTATGTCAATTATAATATGATTTTTCAAAAAGACTCAGATTGTACTCTGGCAACGAAAACTACAATGTTTGAAATGAAAACTACACTGGGTGGAATAATAGCAGATTAGGCAATGCAGAAGAAAAGACAGACTAGTGAATTTGAAGGATAGCAACCGAGTTTGAATTTGAAAGCACAGCAATAGAACCTATCCAAAATCAAACACACAATGAAAACAAGAATCCAAAGAAATTAAGAGAATCAGTGAACTGTGGGATAGTTTCAAGTGGCCTAACATACAGATCATGAGAATACCCAGAAGGCAGAGTAGGGAGGTTAGTGTGGACAGAAAAAGTTTATGAATTAATAACTAAAAACTGCACATACTTGATAAAAATCATAAATCTATTGATCTAAGAAGTTCAGCAAATCCCAAGCTCAATGAACTACACCAAGATATTATCATAATCAAATCGCTCAAAACCAGTGACAAAAACAAAAATCTTAAAAGCAGCCAGAGAAAAAAAATATACTGCATCCAGAGGAAGAAAGATAAGGATGACAGCAGATTCCTTGATGAAAACAATGCAAGCAAGATAAGTAGCAACTTCAGGGGCACCTGGGTGGCTCAGTGGGTTAAAGCCTCTGCCTTTGGCTCAGGTCATGATCCCGGGGTCCTGGGATCGAGCCCTACATCGGGCTCTCTGCTCAGTGGGGAGCCTACTTCCCCCACCTCTCTCTGCCTGCCTCTCTGCCTATTTGTGATCTCTGTCTGTCAAATAAATAAATAAAATCTTTAAAAAAAGAAAAAAAAAGATAAGTAGCAACTTTAAAGTACTGAAAGGAAAAAACTATAAACCTAAAATTCTATACCCAGGAAAAATATATTTCAAAAATGAAGGGAAGGGGCACCTGGGTGGCTCAGATGGTAAGTGTCTGCCTTTGGCTCAGTCCCACATGGGGCTCCCTGCTCAGCGGGGAGTCGGCTTCTCCCTCTCCCTCTGCCCCTCCACCCTGCTCATGCTCTGTCTCTCTCTCAAATAAATAAATAAATTTTTTTAAAAAGAAAAAAAAAAAAGAAGGGAAAATAAATACCTTTGCAGAAACATTAGAAGCTAAAAGAATTCTTCACCAACAAACACCCAGAACAAGAATCTCAAAGGAATTCTTTCAGGCCAAAGAAAAATGATACTGGATGGAAATATGGATCCACACAGAAGAATGGTGAGCACAAGAAACAGTAAGGACACTGATAAACAGACACAGCTTTTCTGAAAATGTAGCTAGGAAGGGGACAAGAAAGCCAGGGTGGGTGATAAGGGGCCAAAGGAGGTTTCTGTTTCAGCTGTTAGAACAGAGAAGTTTAAGGATATATCAAATTGATGGGAAAGGTGAGGAGGGCGAGGGAACAGCAGAGATCAGACAGGGCAGAGTATATGGCATCAGCAGCAAGGCGTGTCCTTGACAGAAGAAAGTCAAGCTCTTGTATGACTGTGACTGTGACTCAGAGAAGGCTCTGGGTGCCTCTGCAGGAAACCCTGCCAATTTGGTGGCGGTGGGATCACAATGACAGTCTTTCTGTAGCCTTTGGTTGATGAGCATGTACCACTTATATAATCAGAAGAAAAACATGTTTACTGGGGCGGCCACAAAACAGAGGAGAAAAAAAAGCCAGAAAGGTTACATGTCTGGAAAACAAAGGGTGCCAGGTATAGGGGCCAACCCTTCTCCCAAATGCCCCAGCTCCACAGACATCTGCTCTCTCTGAACCTAACCAACATCTTAGGTCTCATAAGTACTTAGAAAATACCAAGATCCACCTCAGGAGGAAAAAAAAAAATTCAGGGGGGTAGAAATTAGAACCTGGCTCTTTCTAATCACCCTCACGAAAATGGGTAGATATCCCCTGCAAAAAATCAAAAAGGAGTCTGAGTGATGCACACACAGAGCTGGTATTTTCAGTTCAGGAGGGTTACTCTTCCCTCCTGTAAAAGAGTTAAGTAGACTGGGCGCCTGGGTGGCTCAGTGGGTTAAGCTGCTGCCTTCGGCTCAGGTCATGATCTCAGGGTCCTGAGATTGAGGCCCGCATCAGGCTCTCTGCTCAGCGGGGAGCCTGCTTCCTCCTCTCTCTCTGCCTGCCTCTCTGCCTGCTTGTGATCTCTCTGTCAAATAAATAAATAAAATCCTTAAAAAAAAAAAAAAAAAGAGTTAAGTAGACAGCACACATTAGGCACCATAATATTCTTATGCCCTCAGGTACCAGTGTTTTCACTTAAGTATTGGAAAGAGAGGAAACTGAATTATTCCACACCAAAACAGAAATAACATAACTTGTGAGAGCTGCTGAACCCTTGCAGCATCACATGCCTTTTAAAAGAGAATGCTTTATCTTTTAAAAGAGAATGCTTAACCTCAACACACTGACTGCGTGTGAGCCACGAAAAAATGACAATCACTGCATCACTGGCAGCAAGAAAAAGATCTGGTGGGGCACCTGGGTGGCTCAGTGGGTTAAGCTTCGGCTTTCAGCTCAGGTCATGGTCTCAGGGTCCTGGGATCGAGCCCCACATCGGGCTCTCTGCTCAACGGGGAGCCTGCTTCCCCCTCTCTCTCTCTGCCTGCCTCTCTGCCTACTTGTGATCTCTCTCTCTGTCAAAAAAAAAAAATCTAAAAAAAAAAAAAAAAAAAGGTGGGGGGGGGTTAAAGTGCGTTAAAGCCTCTGCCTTCAGTTTGGGTCACGATCGAACCCCACATCAGGCTCTCTGCTCAGCAGGGAGCCTGCTTCCCCCTCTCTCTCTCTGCCTCTCTGCCTACTTGTGATCTCTGTCTGTCAAATTAAAAAAAAAAAAAAAAAAAAACTTATCTTTTTAAAAAGATCTTTAAAAAAAAAAGAAAGAAAGAAAGATATCTGGAGAACAAGGGTGGGGGCACAGAGCCCACACTGCCAGGGAGCCCTAGCCTAGGTCAGATCCTTCACACCCTTCCAGTTTTGCTCAGAAGGCTCTCTACCAGCCGCAGGTTTTTCACAATGGCTTCTATGGCAGCAATACCAGGCCCCTCACTGTGTGGCCTCTGTCCACACTCTGAACGAGTTCACCAGACATCTTGGTCCCTGAACACTTGCAATCTCTTCCACCTACCTCAGTGTTGTCCCGAGGGCTGTTTCTTTACCAAGGAAGCCCTCTACGGGCTCTCCTGCTGGCTAATCTGAATCATCTTTCAGATCTCACCTTAAACTTCACCTTTGCAAGGTGAATTTCAAGGTGAACTTCACCCTCCCTGACCCTTAGACCAGAGGGGTTTCCCATCACAGCACCCAGTAATACCCTGGGACTCTCACTGAAGCATTTTCCACTGTTGGAATTTACTTAATTATTTGTAGTCATTTAATGCCTATGCTCGCCAGCAATAGGAGGGCGGGCCTGCTCTGTCTGGCTCACCACTGTACCTCAAGCGTTCAGCAGAGCATAGGACATGTGATGTATGCTTAGTAAAAATCTGCCAGTTGACAGCCTAGGGAAGACAGGCATGGGGGTGCTGAAGCCAAGAGGTGTTTCCTATACTTTGACACCTGGACAGCACTGCTACCTCCAGCTGCCAGTAGTGTCCACTACAGGCCCCAAAGCCTTGGATTTCCAGCCACCCTAAAAAGGACCCAGGTGGTGAAAGTCCCTCTACTTCATCCCATTCAAGGCCACACCATGACGACCAATGGCCCACCCTATGGCTGGTGTTATCCTCACGTCTGCATGCACGTGGCCCAGACTGATGGGGGTGGGGAGGGGAGTGTTCACATCACACTACATCACACTGACTACAAGTCGGTCCCCCAAATCAACAAGATTCTGCCTGGAAGGGTGCCTGGGTGGCTCAGTGGGTTAAGCCTCTGCCTTCGACTGGGGTCATGATCTCAGGGTCTGGGATCAAGTCCTGCATTGGGCTCTCTTCTCCTCAGGGAGCCTGCTTCCTCCTCTCTCTCTGCCTGCCTCTCTGCCTGCCGCTCTGCCTACTTGTGATCTGTCAAATAAATAAGTTAAAATCTGCTTAATTAAAAAAAAAAAAAGATGTTTAAAAAAAAAGATTCTGGGGCGCCTGGGTGGCGCAGTGGATTAAGCCGCTGCCTTCGGCTCAGGTCATGATCTCAGGGTCCTGGGATCGAGTCCCGCATCGGGCTCTCTGCTCAGCGGGGAGCTTGCTTCCCTCTCTCTCTCTCTCTGGCTGCCTCTCTGTCTACTTGTGATTTCTCTCTCTGTCAAATAAATAAATCTTTAAAAAAAAAAAAAAAAAAGATTCTGCCTGGAAACAGAGCACACTCAGCATGGGCAATGTGAGAAGATATTAGTAAAGGGGCCACCAACATGTGGGCTGGATGTCAGAGAAACCAAGAGCAATGGTAAGGCACTTCAGGGCCAGGAACAGCACAGAGGGAGCCACTTAACCACTCACAGACCTTAAAGAGATCAGAAGCAGGGGTGCCTGGGTGGCTCAGTCATTAAGCATCTGCTTTGGGTCAGGTCATGATCCCAGGTTCCCGGGATTGAGCCCCGCTTTGGGCTCCCTGCTCAGGGGGATGCCTGCTTCTCCCTCTCCTACTGCTTCTTCCTCTCCTACTCCTTGTGCGCTCTCTCTCTCTCTCTCTCTCTCGCAGTGTCTTCTATCAAATAAATAAGTAAAATCTTTTAAAAAAAATTTTTTTTCAGAAGCAGCAACAGTCACAGAACGTTGGAACCATGTGCTTGCCCTTCTAGAAGCTGTGACTTTCCACGGAAGGACAAAGCCAACCATGATAACCCCGAAGGGAGGAAGCTGAGAGAATCAATATCCTGACCTCAATGCTCCCTTCATTCCAACCCACCAGAACCCAGAAGGCAAGACAGCCAGTTGTTAGGCCATATGGGACAGCTGCTCATGGCACAGCGCTAGACAGACAAGGCTAGAGAACGAACTGGGAAACAAACAAAAGCTATCCAGCACATGCTGTCGCCTCTCTGAAGCTGGTGGTTAAGCACAGTGACAAAGAAATGTAGTACAGAGGTCTGACTGTGAAGCAGGCAGGCATGGGCGTGAATCATGGCCTCCTCAACTTCTGCCTGCTGGAGACCTTGGCAGAACACTTACTGACACTGAGTCTCGGTTTACTCATCTGTAAAACGGGAACCAGAGCAACAGCTTCTTCATAAACATCTGAAGATCAAATAAGATGATGCTCATAAAAGCACGAAGCACAGCACCTGGTGCAAAACCAGTGCTTTCATCAGTGACTGTTACTATACTTCCCCCTTCCTCCTGCTCAGCCACCTGGCGGCGCTGCCTCCTGCCTGGACAACCCACGGAAAGCAAAAGTCCCTACGGAAAGCAAAGGCCTGCCTATTCCCGTAGGAAGTGACAAGCAAGGCCGGAAGAGCTAGACGTTAACAAATTGTGAGCAGTGGGGGGCCGTGGAACTGAGGATAAGGCCCTAGGAGCCCTGCCTCCACGGTGGCTGCCTCCCGGCCTGAAGCAGCCCCAAGAGCATGCCAGGGCAAGCAGGGGGTTACCCAGGGAGTCTCCTCTATTTTTCTCATCCAGGCCACCTGAGCAAGAGCAGCCTTCTTTAAGAAGGGGTCCATAGGGGCGCCTGGGTGGCTCAGTGGGTTAAGCCGCTGCCTTCCGCTCGGGTCATGATCTCGGGATTCTGGGATCGAGTCCCGCATCGGGCTCTGTACTCAGCAGGGAGCCTGCTTCCTCCTCTCTCTCTCTCTCTCTCTCTCTCTGCCTGCCTCTCCATCTACTTGTGATCTCTCTCTGTCAAATAAATAAAAAAAATTTTTAAAAAAAAAAAAAAAGTGGGGGGGGGTATCCATCAAGGTGCCAAGTAAAGCGTAGGCTCTGCCACGACCCGAAGGGCAGATGCGACCCTGAGCTCCGCGCCTCCGCCTGTAACGTGGAGAGCCTCTCGCAGCCTCTCTCCTACGTCGGGTGCGAGCGCTAACCGCGGGAAGGCACAGTCCGGCCTCCTCGAAGGGGCGCCGTAATTGCCGGCTCTTCGTTGCGGTTTGTCTCATTCATAATAAAAGGTATGTCTCAGTAGGACCTAATACACGGCCACTCCCGTGACTGACGCCCGCTGCGGGGGCCTGCACGGGCTCCCTGCCACCGCGGACCACCACTCGGGGCCACACGTTGGGAGAAGGAACGACGCGGGGCTGGGCGCGCCAGCCGGCGCCAGGAAAGGCCGAGGGGGCGCCGCGAGACCCCGCGCAGGTCAAAGATCGTCGTCCTAGCGGACCTCCCCCTCGCCCTGTCATTTCACTCGCCGCCGCCGGCCGCCCCCGGCCGCAGGCTCGGCCCGCACTCACCCTCCAGGCCGCGGGCGGGAGGCCCCAGCACCCACAGGAGGACCTGCCACCACCCGAGGAGCCGCATGGCGCGGGTCTAGAAGCTGCCGGGACCACCGACCCGGACGCAGGGTAACCGGCGCACGACGACGCGCGTCGCGCTCCGGGCCTCCCGGGCGCCTGGGGGGAGGGGAGCCGCGAGCGCGAGCGCAATCCCGTGCGGCCATCTTGGAAGCTGGCAGCGCCCGCTGGCGCCATCTTGGAGTCGGGCGGCCTGCCTCTGGCCTGTGGTCTCCGGTGTTTAGGATTCGCTGTTGTTCAGAAGCCGAGAGCCGGATACCTCGGGTCGCATCGAACGTTCCTGAGCCCCGAGCCCCGGACAAGGTTCCAGCCCAGGCTAGCGGCCGTCTTCGCGCGCGAGCCGGTCTGGCTGCTAGCAGCACACACTGCGCCCTGTCACGCTTCACTCCGGGCCCCAAAAGGCCCGGAAGCCTCCTCCTTCGAATCCCCAGCCTTACCCCTGTTCCCCTACCTACGGGTGCCAGGTGAAATACAGGGTGCCCGGTTAAATTTGCATTTCACAGAAACCACGAATTGTTTTTTGGTTTTTCTTTTTTTAAAGATTTTGTTTATTTGACTGTTTTTTGTTTTTTTAACTCCCAAGAAACATACGGATATTCCAGTGTAAATATGTCCTGTAATTCTATTTGTTGCGTCTGGTCACCCTGACCCTACCTCCTGTGAACTTACGGCGGGCAGTTTTGGTCTGGTGGTTGGTGGGTTTGCAGGGCAATCTCCTGCTAGCTGGGCCTCCCCTAGCAAAAGCAGCTCGGAAAGGACCTAGAGTGTAGAAAGGCCGGGATGGGGAGGGGTGGTGTGCCCCACAGCAGGGCTCTGCATTCCAGAGCGCAGCGGGGGTGGGGGCGGGGGGAGGGCGGCGGAGGGACCTAAGAGACAATGCTCAGAGATGAAAAGAATGACTCTCCCAGTTAGCAGTAAAGGGAAGGGCCTCCTAAAGTCAATAAAGCCACAATAAAGCAGTGGGCAGGGGCTATGCAGAGGGCTGCTGTCAAACTTATTTGAAGAGGTTGATTAACACAAATAGGTTTCAAAGGCCTTTACATCAAATCGCTGGTAGTTAAAGTAACGTGAAGAGGAATCTAGGGGTTTTTTGGCCATATGGTGAATCCCAACTCCCAACATTTATAGGAATATATGGTCAGTCAGCAAATTATG
Organism: Mustela nigripes; assembly: GCF_022355385.1. NCBI lineage: Eukaryota > Metazoa > Chordata > Mammalia > Carnivora > Mustelidae > Mustela > Mustela nigripes. The sequence goes on along the minus strand of NC_081568.1, from coordinate 72,434,111 downwards.
TAACTTTTCTTAAATTCAGTTTCTTCATCTATATAACGAGATGAATTTATGTGAGTTTAAATGAGATGTAAAGTGATGAGCACAGTGCATGATGCCCAGTCAGCACATCAAAGCGTTACCCATTATTTGGATCGTACAATTCTAGTGCAGTAACCACAGTCCCCTGTGCCCATCGAAGAGAGTTAAACCAGGAAGATGTATCATCAATCTGAACTCACTGATTATTCTATTCTAAATAAACCGCCAGGGTTTTACTATGTAAGTTCTCAGATGCCTGTGGGTCCAGGAGACAAGGAACAACACAGCCTACATTTCTAGGGCCGATCTCTACAGTCATCATTTGGCTGAACTACCTCCCTTGCCCCCTACCCAGTAATAACAAACCTTTCCTCTTCCTTCCTTCCTTCCTTTCCTTCCTTCTTTCTTTCTTTCTCTCTCTTCTTTCTTTTTCTTTCTCTCTTTCTCTCTCTCTTTCTCTTTCTTTCTTTCTCTTTCTTTCTTTTCTTTCTTTCTTCAGTAAAATCTATGGAGCTTGAACTCACCACCCTGAAATTGAGCTTCATGCTCTACAAAGTGAGCCAGCAAGCGCCCCAAACCTTGTCTGCTCTAACTTATTCTCTCTCATACCCTTCATACCTAATTTGAAGGTGCATAAAAGCCAATAGGACAGAGGATTAAGGGGTTTAGGATTTATAAAAAGGAGAGTGATTTGATTTGTCTGGGCACTCTGGAGTGGATGCTCTGTTACTACTTCTTTTTTATTATGTCCTTTCCCTCCCTGTGTTTGTGCTTTGGCTGTTTGTTTGGACAATACCCTTGCAGATGTTGGAATTGTTGCCTTTCCTTAAATACTGTGTATACACTCTCAAATGACAACTCGGAAAATGCTGTCAACAAGACAGAGTTCACATTTGACTGTCTCACCACCAGATGGCACCTGGACTTATTTTCTCTCTCTCTTTCTTTCTTTCTTTTCTTTTTTTTTTTTTTTAAGATTTTATTTATTTATTTGGCAGACAGAGATCACAAGCAGGCAGAGAGAGAGGAAGAAACAGGCTTCCTGCTGAGCAGAGAGCCCGATGTATGGCTCGATCCCAGGACCCTGAGATCATGACCTGAGCCAAAGGCAGAGGCTTTAACCCACTGAGCCACCCAGGTGCCCCTGGACTTATTTTCAACACAAAAATTGCCTTCAGGGTTGTCTTGAAACTTTATTTTTGTTTCTGAGGGGAAAAACATTGGTATCATCATCTTTGGCTGAAATGAACTCTGTGTACCACCATTTGGCCCGGGATTGTTCATTCGTATGAATGATAATAATTTGATAATAATTGGAATTGTTATGCATAACTACACACCGGCATGCCAGGTGTTTAGTTTGTCCCCTTGATGGATTTGCTTAATTTGTTTTGAATCTGATGAGTCATGAGAGCTTCTCTTTAATGGTGTCTGTGTCTGTCTCTCACAGGAAAATAAACAGTATTTCCATTCCCTTAGATCACTGCAGCAGAGTATATTTTCCAAAGACTGCCACAATAATATCCTTCCTCCCACATGCTGCTCTACAAAGTAATTTTGCCCCTGCCCCATCAATAGATAGAATCAAATTCCCCTTCCCTTGAATCTGGGTGGGGCTGTGATTCACAAGGAACCAAGAGGATGTAATAGTACATGAAGCCATTCTGTGTAACTTCTGAGGCTATACAGCCTTACACTTCTTTGCTGGAAGATTTGCACTGAAGCTCTGAGCCACAAAGTAGGTGGTTGGACTGTCTAAAGCTGCCATGTTCTGCGGAAGTTCAAACCAGCTTGCTGAGAGAAGCCTAGACCCTATGAAGAGAAATGCCCACCACCGCTCACTGATCCCAGGCCCACTCGGTTCCACCTTTGGCTATCACTGGACTACTACTGCCTGAGAGACCACAGCCAGAAATGTTGTGACCCACAGATACAGAGATCAAAAAATTATTGTTATTATGAGTCATTAAGCTTGGGGTAATTTTTTTTAGAATAGATGACTGGGTCATTTTATTTTGTAATTTAATAACTTTTAACCTGAAGATACTATGTGGATTAATTTAATAAATCAGTATGTTGGGCATATATTCATATACTTATTCTGCCAAGTTTCTTTCTCTTTTTTATGATTTTAATGTTATATTTTGATGGACTTCAGTTAACTCACTGTATTCATTATTATTTAATCAATACTGAATATTCTATGCAGTTATAACAGACTGATTAAACTGAGGTCCTTCAATAATTCAGTATCTTCTCAAGGACAGTTCGTCCTCACAGGGCAGATCAGAGTAATGTATAGTAGTTAAGAAAACCGTAACAAAAACCCACAAGCTCTCTTTCCCAACTTTATCTATTCAGGATATATATCCTAAATTTCATTCCTAATCGAAATCATGCTTTAGTTTGATGTATATTAGGTGCTCCCTAGTGTACTCACAAGTATGAACCGTCATAGGAGCCCTCTGCATTTCTAACCTAAGTACTAATCTCTTGGCATTTATGTTTTCACTCGGATGGTTTTCTCCCAAATATACCATTCTGATTTGACATAAGAGGAAACAAAAGCACAGAAAAAAAAAAATGGTTTGGAGTCACAGAGGGAGTTTCTGACATAGCTAAGACAGAATACCAATCTGAATTCAACACTTTATACACTCTGGTATACAATCAGTAACTCATTTCAAATGCTAGCACACTGTTAATCAGTACCTCTGTAATGACTCATGTAAATAAATAGAGATTTAAATAAATTCATTGTATTCAACTAATGAGAAGGATCCTGTGGCAAGAGGTTGAAGATCTAGGAGAGAGGAAAAATTCTGAGAAGAAAGTAGAGAAGGGGATCTGGCGAGGGATAAACCTGAAACAGTAAAAGGAATACAGTAAGAGGAATACACCTCCATTGTAATAGGAGGAAAGGGTGAAGGCAGATAAGCTATTTTCTCTGTCAGGAAGATGGTAGGCTGAGAGAGAGCCTGTGGTGGTATCTAAGTATCTTAAGAGCGGAGAATGGGAATCCAAAATAACCTAAATGGAGAGTGCCATGAGACCTGACTAAGGATACAAAAGAACATCCTGGCAGCACTGGGGATCAAGCTGTGTTTGGAAAGCAAGAATTTTAGTGGCAAATGGCACAGGTATTTTTCTCCATTTAGCATTTAGCAGCCCAGGAGTAAATGGTAGCCAAAATTAGACCAGAGTTAGTGTTTTGTCAAGCTTGAGTGATATATAGACCAGGGGCAAGTTAACTGAACATAATGATAGTTGCTAATATCTTTATGAGCCTAGTTGAATCCTGTTTTTACCATTTCTTAAACTGTATTTTTTTTAACTCCAATATAGTTAACACACAGTGTTATATTAATTTCCAGTGTATAATACAGTGATTCATGAGCATAGATGAGTCTTAACATTATCTTGAAAGGGAAATTTCATGAGTTGGCCATTCCTTAGGTAGAAGAATACTTCATATAACCTAATAATTATTTATAATCAGTATATTAGTTACTAGGGCACCTGGGTGGCTCAGTAGGTTAAAGCCTCCGCCTTTGGCTCAGATCATGATCCCAGGGTCCTGGGATCAAGCCCCACATCGGGCTCTCTGCTCAGCAGGGAGCCTGCTTCCTCCTCTCTGACTGCTTATGATCTCTGTCTGTCAAATAAATAAAATCTTTAAAAAAAATTTTTTTAAGTATATTAGTTATCTATTGCTACATAACAAATTACATTAAACTGGGCTCTTAAAACAGTAATAATCAAGGGCGCCTGGGTGGCTCAGTTGGTTGGTCAGCTGCCTTCGGTTTCAGTCATGATCCTAGGGTCCTAGGATCGAGTCCCACATTAGGCTCCTTGCTAAGTGGGCAGTCTGCTTCTCCCTCTCTCTCTACCTACTACTCTGCCTGCTTGTGCATTCTCTGTCTGTCAAACAAATAAATAAAATTTATTTGGCTGAATCGTTAAGTGTTTGCATTCAGCTCAGGGCATGATCCTGGGGTCCTGGGATTAAGCCCTGCATCGGGCTCCCTGCTCAGTGGGAAGCCTGCTTCTCCCTCTCTTACTCCCCCTGCTTGTGTTCACTCTTGCTGTGTCTCCCTCCATCAAATAAATAAAATCTTTTTGTAAAACTACCAATAATTATTTATTATCTCACACCTTTTATATGGGTTAGCAATTTAAGCACTGGCTTAGTTAGGTGGTTCTGGCTGAGAATCTCTCAGGATTTTACATTCAAGAGGATGGCAAGTGTCACAGTCATTTGAATACTTGATTGGGAATGAAAGACATGCTTCCCAGATGGCAAGTTGTTGTTGACTGATGGGAGAAGGTCTCTGTTCTTAACCATGAGGGTATCTCTATAGACTGTTCGTATGTTCTCATGACATGACAGATGGCTTTTGCCAGATCCAGTGACAGAAGAGAGCAGCAGTAAAGTTGCAAAGTCTTTTATGTTCTAGCCTCAGAAGTCATACACCATTATTTCTACAATATGCCATTAGTTACACATGTCACCACAAATAATGTAGGAGTAGACTATACACGGACATAAATACCAGGAGGTAAGGATCATTATGAGCCATATTGGAGGCTGGCTTACCACAAGTGAGTAATAGTACTTGGATTTCTATAGTATTAACCCTTAAAGATGTTATAAATAACACTGTGTTATTTGTTTGTTTGTTTGTTTTTAAAGATTTTATTTATTTAATTGACAGACAGAGATTACAAGTAGGCAGAGAGGCAGGCAGAGAGAGAGGAGGAAGCAGGCTCCCCGCTGAGCAGAGAGCCCGATGTGGGGCTCAATCCCAGGAGCCTGGGATCATGACCCAAGCCGAAGGCAGAGACCTAACCCACTGAGCCACCCAGGCACCCCAATAACACTGTGTTAATTAAAAACTTTTTAAAAAGTAATAGCTGAGAAGAATACTGTGTTATAAATAATATGAAAATAACATAGGGGCACCTGGGTGACTCTATTGGCTAGGCATCTGCCTTCAACTCAGATCATGGTCCTGGAGACCTGGGATTGAACCCCACATCAGGCTCTGTGCTCAGTGGGTAGCCTGCTTCTTCTCTCTCTCTCCCTGCCTGCTGCTCTGCCTACTTGTGATCTCTCTCTCTCTCTCTCTCTCTCTCTGTTAAATAAATATAAAAACTTTAAAAAAAAAAAAAAAAAAGAGGGGCACCTGGGTGGCTCAGTGGGTTAAAGCCTCTGCCTTAGGCTCAGGTCGTGATCCCAGGGTCCTGGGATTGAGTCCCACATCAGGCTTTCTGCTCAGCAGAGAGCCTGCTTCCCTCTCTCTCTGCCTGCCTCTCTGCCTACTTGTGATCTCCGTCAAATAAATAAATAACATCTTTTTTTTTTTAAAGATGTTATTTATTTATCAGAGAGAGAGACACAGCAAGAGAGGGAACACAAGCAGGGGGAGTGAGAGAGGGAGAAGCAGGCTTCCCACTGAGCAAGGAGCCTGATATGGGGCTTCATCCCGGGACCCTGGGATCATGACCTGAGCCAAAGGCAGACACTTAACGACTGAGCCACCCAGGCGCCCCAATAAATAAAATCTTAAAAAAAAAAAAAAAAAAAACCCTTATCCAAGCCATTACCTAATGGTCAATTACCTGCTTACCTAATATGTTCTTCCTTCTCTTCTCAACTCATTGAATCTGATTTGAGAAGTACTTGGGCTTACAGCATATTTGTGAAGCTCTATTAAGAAAATACCAAATCTTCGTGGCTCAGGTGGTTGAGGGTCTGCTTTCAGCTCAGGTCTTGATACTGGGGGCCCTGGGGTTGAGTCCCACAGCAGGCTTCCTGCTCTTCAGGGAGCCTGCTTCTCCCTTTGCTTCTGCTTCCGCCTCTCTCGCTCATGAATAAATAAATAAAACCTTTTTAAAAAGAAAAAATACCAAATCTTCAAGCAATAAAGAAATCCTTAAACTGTGATTCACCTTACTGTGTTTGATAGTGTATCCAACATAGTATTTGGAGAAATTGGTTGACTAATCCTGCCTTCACAGTATTAAAACTGATGTCAAAATGATGACTATAAAAGAAAGGCAAACAGGCCATATATCTTCTGTTTTAAAAGCAGCCCATGCAGGGGCACCTGGTTGAGCAACCAACTTTTGGTTTTGGCTTAGGTCATGATCTCAGGGTCCTGGGACCAAGCCCCACGTCAGGATCTGTGTTAAGTGTGGAGTCTGCTGGAGATTATCTCCTTCTGTTCTTCCTCTGCTCATGCTCTCATTCTTTAAAATAAAAATAAATAAAATCCTTAAAAAAAAAAAAAAAAAAAGCAGGTCGCCTGGGTGGCTCAGTGGGTTAAGCCTCTGCCTTCTGCTCAGGTCATGATCTCAGGGTCCTGGGATCGAATCCCACCCCCCTCTCTCTGCCTGCCTCTCTGCCTCTCTGCCTACTTGTGATCTCTCTCCGTCAAATAAACAAATAAAATCCTAAAAAAAAAAAAAAAAGCAGCCCATGCAAGTAAATAAAAATAAATAAGAAATAAAATAAAATAAAAACAGCACAGGATATTTTTTTGTTTAAAGTAATCCCTACATCCAGTGTGGGGTTCAAACTCACAACCTGGAGATCAAGAGTATCACGCTTTACCAACTGAGCTAGTCAGGCACCCCTGCAACTCTTGAGAAGAAAGATAAAATCATTTAAGGTTTGGAAATACCTTTTTAGCCAAGCCTCCCGAGTAAAAATAACTGCATTAGCGGATGTCCCTCTTCTCTCTTTGCTTCATCCCCACTCCAGATCACCTTCAAATAACCTGAAGTTGAAAGGAATACCTCATGGTATTGTTTGGTGTTCTGCTGATACCGATACCCACATGCCCAAAGGAATGGGCAAACTTTGCAGATCGAAAAATCCAGCATCTAGGGGCTCCTGGGTGGCTCCAGTCAGATTAGTGTCTGCTTTTGGCTCAGGTCATGATCTCAGGGTCCTGGGATTCATCCCATGTGCCACCCCCCCACCTCCACACAGCAGGTAGTCTGCTTCTCCCTCTCCCTCTTCTCCTACCCCCCATGCTAAATCTCTCTAATAAATAAACAAAATATTTTTTAAAAAATTCAGTATTTGGGGGCGCCTGGGTGGCTCAGAGGGTTGGGCCTCTGCCTTCGGCTCGGGTCATGATCTCAGGGTCCTGGGATCAAGTCCCACATCGGGCTCTCTGCTCAGCGGGGAGCCTGCTTCCTCCTCTCTCTCTCTCTGCCTGCCTCTCTGCCTGCTTGTGATCTCTGTCTGTCAAATAAATAAAAATAAAATCTTTAAAAATTCAGTGTTTGGGACGCCTGGGTGGCTGGCTCAGTGGGTTAAGCTGCTGCCTTCAGCTCGGGTCATGACCCCAGGGTCCTGGGATCGAGTCCCACATCGGCCTCCTTGCTCAGCGGGGAGCCTGTCTCTCTTTCTGCCTCTGCCTGCCTCTCTGCCTGCTTGTGTGCTTTCTCTCTCTCTCTCTCTGACAAATAAATAAATAAAATCTTTCAAAGAAATAAAAAAAAAATTCAGTATTTATCATCTATCAGCTATCATTTTATTAAGACACTTGCATATTAAAAGATGTTTGGGGATTTATAAAAACAAAAATTAAAATTATTGTACTAAAATATGCCAAGTGCTGGGGTGCCTGGCTGGCTCTGTTGGAGGAATATGATACTCTCAATCTCAGGGTTATGAGTTTGAGCCCAAATTGGGCATAGAGTTGAATTTAAAAATAAAAGATAAAATAAAAACAGATTCAATAAACAATAATTAAAAGTGCCAAATTCTGGATTAAGTATTTTAGTTTGCTTAGATATCCCATCGAATTCATGTAATATTCCTGGCATAGATACTATACATATTTTTTGAATGAAGAAAATAAGAGCAAATAATTTGCTTAAGGTCCCACATTAAATGGCAGAGCTTGAATTTGAACCCAAAGCCAGACTCTGTCAGTCTGCCAAATTGCCCAGATGCGTTATTCTCATTTACTTCTCAGGACAGCCCCATTTCTGAGGCTTGGAAAGATGAAGCAACAACTTGAGAAAGGTCGCACACCAGTGAGAGACTGTGCAGGTCCTTCTCTAAATCCCACGTGTCTTGCTACCAAGATAGAAAGGAGCACATAGTATAAATATTAAATTACAAAGAAGAACCAAATAGACAACTGAAATAGGCGGCGAGTGCCCTGGACACTTCACAAGGGCCCAACCAAGAAACCAGGGTTCAAACATGTCACAAAGGCCAAATCAACAATATCTAGCTTCATGCAAATACAATGTAACAAAAGTGCTACTTTGTCAAATGCCAAGAAAAGAACCAGTCTTGATCCAAATGTTTCTGCTCCCACTGGAAGGCTGCAAAGCTGCTGTGGGGGGAACAAATCTCAGGCTGGATGCAGCATTTCAAACTAGGGCTGTTATGAATCATTTGCTTTCTTTCCTTATCCCATCTTTCTTTAAATATTCTTTGTTTCCAAAAAAAAAAAAAATTAACATCATAAAGTCATTGTAAGGATTCTTTCAAGCAGTTAAATATTTTATAAAATAGCAATTTCAGAAAATACACCCTAAAATTCAAAACAGAGCACAGAGCTTCCCCAAAGTGTCTCAAAAGAGCTTTTGCTGAGTGTGGAACATCCTGTAATACCAAAACACAAGGAAGCTGGCAAAGAACACTACGGTTATGTCAAAAGGAATAAGGAGCCAGTCTAGCTTCCACCAGCCAAAGATGGGACAGTCTGAGTATGAGACTGGATAACTGCAATAGATAAACAGACATCACATATGTTAAAATCAAGTAAATTCAATAGATAGAGATATAGCACATACATTAAGAACTTTTAATTAATTACCTTTGAAAGATGCTAGAGAACCCAACTCATTCTGAAAACTGGTAGGAAAAGGAAAGAATCGGGCGTTTATGTGCCTTTCTTGCACAAAGTTTTTATCAGGGTCACCACTTATTTGATGAAAGGAAGTTTTTCTATATAGAAATATGTAAGCTAGTGAATAAACAAGAGAATTTAAAATTGCCATTTTGCAGCCCTTAATGAAGTAATGAAACTAGACTAAGATCAGCAAAGGCTACTGTGATGGTTAATTTTATGTGTCATCTTGACTGGACTAAAGGATGCCTAGAGAACTGGTGAAATATTATCTCTGGGCATGTCTGTAAGGGTGTTTCTGGAAGAGATTAGCGCTGGAATTAGCAGACAGAGTAAAGAAGATTGCCCTCACCGATGCAAGTGGGCATCATCCAATCTGTTGAGAGTCTTCATAAAACAAAAATGTGCAGTCAGGGCAAATCTGCTTTTTTGTTCGAGGTGGGACATTCATCTTCTCTTTTCCTCAGACGTTGGTGCTTTTAGCGCTCAAACTTTCAGGCTTGAACTGGGACTTAAATCATCGGTCCACCAATTCTTGGGCATTTCAACTGGGACTTACACCACTGGATCCCCTGGTTCTCAGGCTTTGGACTCATTTTTATTATTTTTATTTGGACTCAAATTTTATCACCAGTTTTTTCTGGTTCTCTGACTTGCAGTGGCAGATCATGGGATTTCTAGGCCTCCTGAATCTCATGAGCCATTCCTATAAAAATCACCCAGCCTTCCTTCCTTCTTTCCTTTCTTGCTTGCTTGCTTTCTCTCTCTCTCTCCCTTTCCTTTTCCTTCCTTCCTTCCTTTTCTTCCTGTCTGTCTTCGGTTCTATTTCTCTGGAGAACCTAGACTGATATAGCTACCAAAACCATTCACTAAATGAAAAGCTGAAGAGGAATTTTAAACTGGATGAATCAGACAAAAAACACCTGAACTCATAGAACAATTTTTAGTATCACAGTAAAAGACAAGTTATTATTCTGAGAAAACTAATATGATGTAATAGGAAATACAAAACACCACCTAAAGTGACCAAAACATCAAAATGGAACCTCATCACACCTCTAGATCTCATTACCAGTTTACAGAAAATACAGAGGTTAGAGAATTTAAAATAATACCATGTGGATATAATCAACAATAACCAAAACTTAGGGGAAAGTGACCTAGCTTCAATAAATAAATTACAAGGGGGTGGGGAAGAGAAGTGGAATCCATAAGAGAAACTTAAGAGACATATCAATTGAATGCAGGTGGGGGCCTTGTTTTGATGTTGGTTCAAACATTTATGTGGGGGCACCTGGGGGGCTCAGATGGTTAAACATCTGCCTTTAGCTCAGGTCATGATCCGGGGTCCTGGGATGAAGCCCTGCACCCAACTCCCTGCTAAGCAAGGAGCCTGCTTCTTCCTCTCCTCTGCCCCTCCCCCCTTTCTCTTTCTGTGATTTCTCTCTGTCCTGTCTTCTCAAATAAATAAATAAATAAATAAAATATTTTTTAAAAATTTATGTGGTGAAAATTCTTAAGAAAATATTAGCAGGGGCGCCTGGGTGGCTCAGTGGGTTTAAAGCCTCTGCCTTCGGCTCGGGTCATGATCCCAGGGTCCTGGGATTGATCCCCGCCTTGGGCTCTCTGCTCAGCGTGGAGCCTGCTTCCTCCTCTCTCTCTGCCTGCCTCTCCACCTACTTGTGATCTCTGTCAAATAAATAAATAAAATATTTTTTAAAAATTAGCAAACAAATTCAGCAAAATATAAAGGGAATTATACACCATGACCAACTGGGGTTTATCTCAGAAATGCAAGACTAGTGTAATTTTTTTTTTTTAAGATTTTTATTTATTTATTTAACAGACAGAGATCACAAGTAGGCAGAGAAGCAGGCAGAGAGAGAGGAGGAAGCAGGCTCCCAGCTGAGCAGAGAGCCCGATGCAGGCCTCGATCCCAGGACCCTGGGATCAGGACCCAAGTCGAAGGCAGAGGCTTAACCCACTGAGCCACCCAGGCGCCCAAGACTAGTTTAATATTAAAAAATCTATTAATGTGGGGCACCTGGGTGGCTCAGTGGGTTAAAGCCTCTGCCTTTGGCTCGGGTCATGATCCCAGGGGTCCTAGGATCAAGCCCCACATTGGGCTCTCTGCTCAGCAGGGAACCTGCTTCCTTTCCTCTCTCTCTGCCTGCCTCTCGGCCTACTTGTGATTTCTGTCTGTCAAATAAATAAATAAAATATTAAAAAAAAAATATATGGGGCACCTGGGTAGCTCAGTGGGTTAAGCCTCTGCTTTTGGTTTAGGTCATGATCTCAGGGTCCTGGGATTGAGCCCTGCTGAGCAGAGAGCCTGCTTCCCCCCGCCCCACCCCTGCCTGCCTGCCTCTCCGCCTACTTGTGATCTCTCTGTCAAATAAATAAATAAAATCTTTTTTAAAAATCTACTAATGTAATACACCACATTTGTAGAATAAAGTAGGATAAACCAGTTATAGGATAATGGGCAGATGATCAATAAATGCAGAAAAAGCATTTTACAAAATCCATAGCCCATTCATGATTTTTTCCTTAATTCTCAAAAAACTAAGAACAGGGCGCCTGGGTGGCTCAGTGGGTTAAGCCGCTGCCTTCGGCTCAGGTCATGATCTCGGGGTCCTGAGATCGAGTCCCGCATCGGGCTCTCTGCTCAGCAGGGAGCCTGCTTCCCTCTCTCTCTCTCTCTCTGCCTGCCTCTCCATCTACTCGTGATCTCTCTCTGTCAAATAAATAAATAAAATCTTTAAAAAAAAAAAAACTAAGAACAAAAGGGAACTTTCTCAACCTATAAAAGGACAAATGTTTTATGTACCATAAACACAGAGCTGACATCATACTTAATGATGAAGACTGAATAGTTTTTCCCCCAATATCAGGAAAAAGGCAAAAATGTCCTTTTAGACTATTTCTATTTAGTAATATACGAAGGTTCTAGCCAGTGCAACCAGCAATAAAAAGAAATTCAAAGTGTATAGTTTGGAAGAAATGAACAACTATCTTTTTTCACAGATAACATGCTCTCAAATGCAGAAAATCCTATGGAAGCTACCCAAAAAACTATCAGAACTAATAAGTGAGTTTAGCAAGGTTATAAGATACAAGATCAATATACAAAAATGGACTTTATTTCTATACACTAGCAAGGGAAACTAAAGTGAAATAAAGAAAGCAATACCATTTACAAAATCATCAAAAACAGTAACACAGGCGACTCTGTTAGTTGAGCATCTACCTTCAGCTCAGATCTCCGAGTCTCGGGATTGAGCCCTGCATCTGGGTCCCTGTGCATAGGGGAGTTTGCCCCTTCCTCTCCCTCTGCCCCTTCCCCAGCTTATACTCATTCTTCCTCTCTCTCTCAAATAAAGAGTCTTTTAAAAAAAATTGCCAGGAATAAATTCAACAAACGTAGTTTAAGTTCTGTACACTGTTAGTGAGTGTGTAAATTAATGGAGACACTATGGAAAATAGTACAAGGGTTCCTCAAAAAATTAAAATTAGGGGCGCCTGGGTGGCTCAGTGCGTTAAGCCTCTGCCTTCAGCTCGGGTCATGATCTCAGGGTCATGGACTCTCTGCTCAGCGGGGAGCCTGCTTCCTCCTCTCTCTCTGCCTGCCTCTCTGCCTACTTGTGATTTCTGTCTGTCAAATAAATAAATAATCTTAAAAAAAAAAGTTCTTTAAAGAAATTAAAATTAGAATCACTAATATATTTATTTTTGTAAGTGATGGTCTGTGGTGAACATGGGGGTGCATATATCTTTCTGTATATAGTGGTTCTAAGGATCCAACAATTCTACTTCCACATAATTATCAAAAGAAAATGATAACACTAATACAGAAAGATAAAGGTACCCCCATATTCACTGCAGCCCATTACTTACAAAAGTAAAAATATGGAAGCAACCCAAGTGGGTTGAACAGTGGATGAACAGATTAAGAAAATGTGGTGCATACACACACACACACACACACACACACACACACACACACAGAGGAATATTATTCAACCACAAAAAAGGAAATATTGCCATTTGTGACAAGATGGATGGACCCTGAGGGCATCACGCTACGTGAACCAAGTCGGACCGGGGAATCCAAATACCATATGATTTAACTTATATATGGGATCTGAAACAAAAAAAAACAAAACAAATGTACAGATACAGAGACTAGATTATTGGTTGCCAGAGGCAGGCAGGAGGTGGGCAAAATGGGTGAAAAGGACTAGCTACAAAATGTATAAATCATAGGCATATAATGTACAACATGACCACTATAGTTAATACCATACTGCATATTTGAAACTTGCTAAGAGAGATCTTAAAAGTTCTCACCACAAGGCGCACCAGGGCGGCTCAGTCTGTAAAGCTTCTGCCTTCAGCTCAGGTCATTATCCCAGGGTACTGGGATTAAGCCCTCTGTTGGGCTCTCTGCTCAGCGGGGAGTCAGCTTCTCCCTCTGCCGCTCCCCCTGCTTGTGCTGTCAGGTAAATAAATAAAATCTTTAAAAAAAAAATAGTTTTCACCACAAGAAAAATAGTACAACTATGTATGGTGATGGATGTTAACAGACTTATTGTAGAGATCATTTTGTAATATATACAAATATTGAATCATGTTGTACACCTGAAACTAATATAATGTATTAGGTATATCAATTATACCTCAGTTTAAAAAGAAAGAAGGGAGGCCTCAGTTGCTCAGTCAGTTGAGCATCTGCCTTCAGCTCAGGTTGTGATCCCAGCATTCTGGGATCAAGTCCCACATCAGGCTCCTTGCTCAGCAGGGAGCCTGCTTCTCCCTCTGCCTGCTTGTGCTCTCTCTCTCTCTGACAAATGAATAAGTAAAATCTTTTAAAAACAAAAAATAACATAAAAAGAAAGAGAAAAAGTAGTTCCTTTATGCCTTGCAACTTTCCATCAGCTATAAAAACCAGTATTTACTATCATCCACAAAGGGGTAGACCCTGAGCTATTTTAGAAAAAAACATTTTGATGTAGGCAGAGGCCATCTTAGTTGTCATATTTGGCTTGGATATGCTCCATCTAATCACTCCCCCCATGCAAACACTCACACATTCTTTCAGTCACTACTATGTCATCACTCATTATTTTAATTTGTCTTAAAATTTTAGTGTTTTGTTTTGTTTTAAAGATTTTATTCATTTATTTGACAGACAGAAATCATAAGTAGGCAGAGAGGCAGGCAGAGAGGGAAAGGGGAAAGCAGGCTCCCCACCAAGCAGAGAGCACGATGCGGGGCTTGATCCCAGGACCCTGAGATCATGACCCAAGCTGAAGGCAGAGGCTTAACCCACTGAGCCACCCAGGCAAAATGTTTTTGCCTTTTGTTTTGTTTTTTTAAAATTTATTTGCCTTTTTTTTTTTTTTTTAATTTATTTGCTAGACAGAGATCACAAGTAGGCAGAGAGGCAGGCAGAGAGAGGAGGAAGCAGGCTCCCCACTGAGCAGAGACCCTGATGTGGGACTTGATCCCAGAACCCCGGGATCATGACCTGAGCCAAAGGTAGAGGCTTTAACCCACTGAGCCATCCAGGCACCCCAATATTTTAGTTTTAAGTAACTCTACACCCTCTACACCCAGCATGGGGTTTGAATCTACAAGCCGGAGATCAAGAGTCACATGATCTACCAAGTAAGCCAACCAAGTGCCCCCCACCACTTAACATCTTTGATTTCTTTTCCCCTCAATACTGACACCAGGTTTTAACAACTACCTGTCTCAGATCACAATCTCTCCCCTCTCTCTTCCCCACTGCCCAAATTTAATCTTAGTATCTCACCCAAATGAGACTTGACCACTGTGCCTGCCTCTAATCTCTCCTCCCTCCAAGCCAACCTAAACTACAAATGTAAGTTATCTCCTTATTTAAAACCTTCCAATGGCTCACCATTGTCCTCAAAATAGAAACTCTTTAAATTGATTTTCTGGGTCCTTTAATAATCAGGTCCATTTCATCCCTCCTTCTCAACCCTTGTTCACCACTACTACTCACCATACAGCTATTCGTTATTGAAGAATATCATGCTCTCCAGGCTTTTGTGTGTTTTCTTTCTGTTGTCTCAATACTCTCCCCTCTTCCTTACATCAATCCATCTCATTTTCAGTGCTTAGCTTAAATGTCATTTCATTTTAAGTATTCTTATAGTCTTCTCCTCCATTTATTCCAGAAATAGCACTACTTATATTGTGTAATTGTCTGTTTACTTGGCTGATCCTTTCATTAGACTACAAACCATTAGTCTAGTGTACTCTGTTAAAGTGTTTGACCCAAAAATGGCACTCAAATCTTTAATGAATAACATTTGTTTAAAAAAAAATTAGATCTAGGGACGCCTGGGTGGCTCAGTTGGTTAAGCAGCTGCCTTCGGTTCAGGTTGTGATCCCGGCGTCCTGGGATTGAGTCCTACATCAGGCTCCTTGCTCCGCGGAGAGCCTGCTTCTCCCTTTGACTCTGCCTGCCACTCTGTCTGCCTGTGCTCACTCTCTCTCTGACAAATAAATAAATAAAATCTTTAAAAAAAAAAATGACATCTAGTAATGATTTTTTTTTTTAAAGATTTTATTTATTTATTTGACAGACAGAGATCACAAGTAGGCAGAGAGGCAGGCAGAGAGAGAGGAGGAAGCAGGCTCCCTGCTGAGCAGAGAGCCCGACGCGGGACTCGATCCCAGGACCCCGAGATCATGACCCGAGCCGAAGGCAGCGGCCCAATCCACTGAGCCACCCAGGCGCCCCTCTAGTAATGATTTAAATTAGCTTCAAAAACTTGAGTTTGGGGTGCCTGGGTGGCTCAGTGGGTTAAGCCACTGCCTTCGGCTCGGGTCATGATCTCAGGGTCCTGGGATCGAGTCCCACATCGGGCTCTCTGCTCAGCAGGGAGCCTGCTTCCTCCTCTCTCTCTCTGCCTGCCTCTCTGCCTACTTGTGATCTCTCTATCTCTCTCTCTGTCAAATAAATAAATAATCTTTAAAAAAAAAACAAAAAAAACTTGAGTTTGGTTTCATGTAATCTGTAGCATTTTGCTTCCTCATTCTACTCCAACTTTAGCTCACAAGACTTACCTATAAGGCTGTGGTAAAGATAGCCACTAAAATCCATTCTCTCCCTCCATAACTGATCGTGCCTGGCCAAGAATGAACTAGATTTCCCAATGCCTCTTGCAGCCATAAGCAGTCATGTGACCAATCCTTAGTCAAAGAACTGTGTGAAATGACACTACTTACTTAAAGGGCCTGAACTTCCAAAGTCCCTTCCTTTAGGCCAACCAAAAGAAAAACAGAATAGTCTTGGAAACCATGTTTTGAAAATGGCAAAAGTCACTTGGAGACCAGGTCTTTGAAAAACTGCACAAGACATTTATATGGTGAGAAAGTCTACCTCTATTAGAGCCATTGCATTTCAGGGTCTCTGTTACAACTATCATTACTGTATGGGCACTGGCTGGCTCAGTTGGAAGAACACATGACTCCTGATCTCAGGGTTGTTAGTCCAAGCCCTATGACAGGTATAGATATTACCTTAAAAAAAAAAATCTTTAAAAAAGTAAATAAAATCTTTTAAAAAACCCTATCATGGCACCTGGGTGGCTCAGTGGGTTAAAGCCTCTGTCTTTGGCTCGGGTCATGATCTCAGGGTCTTGGGATCGAGCCCCACATTGGGCTCTCTGCTCAGCAGGGAGCCTGCTCCCCCCCCCCGCCTGCCTCTTTGCCTACTTGTGATCTGTCAAATAAATAAAATTAAAAAAAAAAAACAACTCTATCATTCCTGCAAATCCTAATACACGGGATATACAGATGAGAAGAAATGAGAAACTTCAGATATTCAGAAATATATTAACCTAATAAAAAGAGATTAAAATTTCCAGTATCAAAAGCAGCATTATTATGAACCAAGGGTCATGTAAATATAGAAACTAGGATTCATTCAAAACTAATTAAAAGCATATTCCTTGAAGAGATTGATAGGTTATTTGAGGCAAATTAACAAGTAAATTTTAGCAAGTAAAACCAATACAAAAATGACAAAGTGGGGATGGGGGGGCACCTGAGTGGCTCAGTGGGTTGAGACTGCCTTTGGATCAGGTCATAGTCTCGGGGCCCTGGGATTGAGCCCCACATCAGGCACTCAACTCAATGGGAAGCCTGCTTCCCCCTCTCTCTGCCTGCCTCTCTGCCTACTTGTGATCTCTGTCAAAGAAGTAAAATCTTAAAAACAAACAAAAAAACGACAAGGGGAAAAAAAGAACTGTTGTGAGGGCTGGCCCAAGGACAAAGGGATAGATGATAGACAATATGTATCGAGTACCAACTTCTTAGCAGTCACTAACCAGTACCAGGCAGCTCAGAGACAAAAATGGGCCAGTTGTACACAAAAACATGCCTATCTCATATGGCTGTAAACACCTAACAGAAAGGACTAAAGATTTTAAGAGTAATGAAAAAGATAAACTACTGGGGCACCTGGATGGCTCAGTTGGTTAAGCAACCACCTTCAGCTCAGGTCATGATCCCAGGGTCCTGGGATCAAGTCCTGGATGGAGCTCCCTGCTCCCCCAAAAGCTTGCTTCTTTCTCTCCTTCTGCCTGCCACTCCCCCTGCTTGGCTGTCAAATAAAGAAATAAAACCTTATTTTTTTTAATGCCTCTTTTTTTTTCTTTCAAACAGCATTTTTTTTTAAGGTTTTATTTATTTAGGGGTGCCTGGGTGGCACAGTGGGTTAAAGCCTCTGCCTTCGGCTCGGGTCATGATCCCGGGGTTCTGGAATAGAGCCAGCATTGGGCTCTCTGCTCAGCAGGGGGGCTGCTTCCTCCTCTCTTAAGAAATCTTAAAAAAAAATATTTTATTTATTTATTTGACAGACAGAGATCACAGGCAGAGAGAGAGGAAGGGAAGCAGGCTCCCTGCCGAGCAGAGAGCCCAATGCTGGCTCGATCCCACGACCCCAGGATCATGACCTGAACCGAAAGCAGAGGCTTTTACCCATTGAGCCACCCAGGTGCCCCAAGAAATAAAACCTTAAAAAGATAAAAGAAAAAAACAAATTCAAGAAAAGAAGTCTAATTTTTCTCTCACTCTCTTTGTTAAGAAGCTACTTTGGAGCCCCTGAGATCTCAGAAGAGAAGAGCTACTGGCATGAAGACAAAATGAATATATTAGTTTTTCAAAGCAACATTTATTTTATCTCAGGGTCAGTACAAAAATACCTACTACTAAAAGCAGAACCATTTAAAAATTTTCCAATGGTGAGTAGAAGATTGTGGTTAAGAGCCCCTGCTGACTACTATTTACTGGGTGTATAATTCTGGGTAAATTATTTAACTTCCATGAGATTCAAGTTTTCTTACCACTAACAGGGGTGTTCCAATTCCTCTGACACCATTCAACAAAACAGCAGTAATTTGACAGAAGCAGTGAAGTGTTTTATTACTTATGCCAAGTACTATACTAAAGCCATTATCACTATACCCTATTATACTTGGACTCCAATGGGGGTTTTGTGCTTTGATTTTAGAAAAGATTTAAGTTTCACACTAATACTGAAGCCACCAGAAGTTCCTTTAAGGGTGATGTTTTTTTTTTTTTTTTACGATTTTATTTATTTATTCATCTGACACAGAGAGATCACAAGTAGGCAGAGAAGCAGGCAGAGAGGGAAGCAGGCTCCCCACTGAGCAGAAAGCCCAATGCTGGCTCAATCCCATGACCCCAGGATCAAGACCTGAACCGAAGACAGAGACTTAACCCATTGAGCCACCCAGGCACCCCAAGGGTAACTCTTTAAAATGCTATCACCAAAAAGGCCACATTGTAGTGTATTCTGTTCACCAACAGCTTACCCCATTTCACCTCTGTCTCTTGACCTCTACTACTCTAATGCTTTTACAGAAATCAGGCATTAGAATTCCCATACACTTCATGAGATACTTGTGATGCACATCTTTTAATTTTTTTTAAAGAATTTATCAGAGAGAGAGAGAGAACAAGCAGGGGGCAAGGCAGGCAGAAGCAGCAGCAGACTCCTGGCCAAGCAGAAGCCTGACACGGGACACAATCCCAGGACCCTGGGATCACGATGTGAGCCGAAGGCAGATGTTTAACCGAATGAGCCACCCAGGCGTGATACAAATCTTGAAACAGGATATTAAGGATGAAACCCTCATAAACTCAGAACAAAGAAATCTGAGTGCTAAGAAAGGAAAGGGTATGGTGGCAGCAGACCAACTTTCATTCTTGTAGGACATCGTTAGCAAAAGTGTAACATTCTGTGTTCGGTCGAAAATTCATGCTTCTATATTGTTTTAAAAATGATTAAATTCTGGGCGCCTGGGTGGCTCAGTGGGTTAAGCCGCTGCCTTCGGCTCAGGTCATGATCTCAGGGTCCTGGGATCGAGTCCCGCATCGGGCTCTCTGCTGGGCAGGGAGCCTGCTTCCTCCTCTCTCTCTCTCTCTCTCTCTCTGCCTGCCTCTCTGCCTACTTGTGATCTCTCTCTCTGTCAAATAAATAAAATCTTTAAAAAAAAAAAAAAAAAAAAAAAGATTAAATTCCAATTGATGTACATTTTCCCAAAGGTTGATTCGTGACTGACTCTCACACACCATTGGTGACTAATGGGATCAAAACCACAAGTTTGTTAATTTAATATTCAAGGCATAAATTCCAGATGGTAAATGGAGACTGCTTTCTCTTCAACCCACAAATCTTCAATTGGCTGGCTATCAAACCAAAGGGGACACTGATTTGCTTTCTGACTATTGTCAGAGAATGAGAATTTTGGAATTACAGTGAACAAATACGTTTTTCCTATAAAACTGTATATAAAGATCTACAGAAAATGTGGTAAAGACATTGTAAGTAACTAAGTAATCCTTTGAGCCACAGCGAATGATCCAGTACTATGATGGTATAGATCTCTTCCCAGATTAGAACAGTTTCCCTAACCAACAGCACATTCTCATGGAGAAGTCCAAGTACTTCAACAATTCGAGGAAAAGCACACAAAAATGTTTTAAAGCATAATTTGAAGAATATTTAAAACAATTCAAAAGCAAAAAAAGCCATTTGCACAGGTTTTGAAATTCAACATCAAATTTCATGTTCCCTACTCCAATTTATCTTTCTAAATGAGGGGTCAGCAAACTTTCCCATAAAGAAATAATTAGTAAATAATTTATGCCTTGCTGATCTTATGCTAGAACTCCTCAGCACTGCCACTGTATTACAAAAGCTGCCATATACCTTTGTCTGAGAATGGCTATTCAGCAAAACTCTATTTACAAGAACGGGCAGTGGGCCTTAGTTTGCAAACCTCTCATGTAGATGATCTGCAGGTTTTGGAGAAAATAAAAAATGAAGTTATATGCTCAAAAAAATTAGGAGAAAGTGGGGTGCCTGGGTGGCTCAGTGGGTTAAAGCCTCTGCCTTCAGCTCAGGTCATGATCCCAGGGTCCTGGGATCGAGCCCCACATCGGGCTCTCTGCTCAGCATGGAGCCTGCTTCCTCCTCTCTCTCTCTCTCTGCCTGCCTGCCTCTCTGCCTACTTGTGATCTGTCCGTCAAATAAATAAATAAAATCTTAAAAAAAAAAATTAGGAGAAAGTGTTTCCCTTTTATAGCTCCAATATTTAACAAAGTATGCACTTACTGTTCTCCCTAAGGTTAACATCAAAACGGAGGTGCCTGGATGGTGCCTCAGTTGGTTAAGTGACCAACTCATGATTATGGCTTAGGTCATGATCTCATAGTCATGAAATGAGCCCCATACTGGGCCTGGAGCCTGAGATTCTCTTTCTCTCTCTTCCTCTGCCCTTCCCTGCCACACCCCCCCCTCCTCCTGCAAGCTCTTTGTACCAAAAAACAAAAACAAATCCACATTAAAACAACAGCAAATTAGCCATGTTTAACACCTGAAATTTTTTGGAAATATTTATTTGAGAGAGAGAGAAACCACAAATGGGGGAAGGGGTGGCAGGAAAGAAAGAGTAGAGGGAGAGGGACAAACAGACTCTAGGCCAAGCGCAGAGCCCGACAGGGTGCTTGATCCATGACCCTGAGATCATCACCGGAACCAAAACCATGGGTCTGACACTTAAATGACTAAGCCACCCAGGCAGCCCCATCCGAAATTTTTTTTCAAGATTTATTTATTTGAGAGAGAGAGAAAGAGCGCGCACACACAATCAGGGGAGGAGCAATAGGAGAGAAGAGAAAGAAAATCTTGAGCCGACTCTACATAGAGAGTGGCACTGGATGTAGGGCTCAATCCCAGGACCCTGAGATCATGACCTGAGCAGAAACTGAGAGTCAGACACTCAACCAAGTGAGTTGCCGAGACATCCTACTACCTGAATTTTATAAATTAAGAAGATCAACCACACTTAAAATTTAAATATAACCCTATGGCAGAACTAGTAGCCTGCTGTATCTTAATAATGCGAAGAAAAAGCAAACAACACGAGATCTGTTTATAAGTTGGGATTTTAAATTTCAGATATATAAATATTACTATTTTTTAAAAAGATTTTATTTATTTATTTGACAGAGATCACAAGTAGGCAGAGAGAGAGGAGGAAGCAGGCTCCCTGCTGAGCAGAGAGCCCGATGCAGGGCTGGATCCCAGGACCCTGAGATCATGACCTGAGCTGAAAGCAGAGGTTTTAACCCACTGAGCCACCCAGGCGCCCCTAAATATTACTATTTCAGGAAGCACAGCCAAGAAAAATATGAGATCCTGTCATGATAAAGGTTTACTTACCATCCGTCCACTTCACAAATATTGTGCTAAGAAAATAAAGCAGTAAACATAATTGGTTTTAAAGCAATGACTTTATTAATAAATATACATCCATATGATGATGTAGATACAAATCATGAACACTACTCCATTCCCATACACATAATTGCACACGAGTAGCTCAAGTTCATGGACATAAAAACATACACAGTATCTATTCGGACTTTTTACAGCAGAGGACAGCGTGCTTATATCAGTTAATTGGTAATTATTTTCTCTGTAATTATCTGTGGAAAAAGGAAACTATGAAACTTAAAGAATCAAAGTGGTCTGATTATTATAAATCACACACTTGATTTACTATAGCATTAAATTTTCCAAAAATTAAATACATTGTATGTGAGAGTACAGGTTTACCTACTTCTGAGGAGGGGGAGGGAAAAGCAAAGGAAAGATTTAGATACATCCTAGAGTTTAATAGCATATAGTTAAGCCATAATAAAAACAAAAATATAATAGCATCTCAATATTTTAGGTCCAAGGAAAAGTTCTGAACTGTTGTGAATTTTTATATTATGAAGGGATAAAATTTTACTGCATAAAGAGACAATGACCGACAGAGCAGCAGTTATCGCCAACATCCCCTGAATTATTTTTTAAAGCTTCTTAGAATAGAAAGAAGAAGGTTGGTTTTTTTTTTTACTTTAGCTCATACACTGGTTTTTCTTACACTGGCTGGATCACCTTTAACCTAATAAACGGATCCAGAACATTGTTTTTTCCTCCTTAACTCAAAGAAACTCTATTACATCATGAAAATATACATGTAGATTCACACAAACATCAGTTTGGAATGAAGATTACTTTTATTACTTTAACAGATATTTTCTTTTAAAAAGTAAATAAAAAATATAAAGAATATTTTAGTCTAATTGAACACTGATTTTAAAAATGTCCCCAAATATTAAAAATTAATCAGATACTTATTTTCTTCCAATACATTGTGCCAGTATTTTTTTAATATCCAGTGCAAAACTCCAAAGATAGTATCAAAATCATCCCATACTAAAGATTAGTTATGCAAGGTTATATCTGTCAAAAAATGAAAATTTCATCTGTATTAGCTGCTTATTTGTTAATATGATAATAAATAAGGCATGTTAAAATAGTTTTCAAAGAAAATAGTAAAGCAAACTTACTTGGATAGCAGATCATTTTCTGACCAACAGTTTTAATACAGAATAGTGAAACCTATTTTGTGAAGAACAGAATTATACAATATAAAATTAGCAATTTACCTTTCAAGGAACAATCACACAGTTGGAGGAAAAAGCCAGTTTTCCCCAACTGATTATATTAAAGTATAGGCAATTGTTTAACATGCTATTTCAGTGTTTATCATGACAAGAGACAGTGTTACAAAAGATGCACAATGTAGTCTTTATAGAGAAGTAAAAATATTTTATATTTTAAGACTTCATGTTATCACTTAGATGTCTTTCTCATCAGCATGGCACCAATAAACTGTTCACAAGGAGAAAAGGAAGTGGAATCAGGAGATGCTCACCATCATACAGGTCTAATACTCCAGGTAAATGCTTACATGAACAGAAAATTCAGCTCTCTAAACAATGTTAACCATTCACAACTGTAGCCATTTGCCCCCTCTTTTTCCTGGGACATAGCTCCTGATATTAATAAACACTGTTATGAACAGAATTCCTTTAGCTGATTTCACCATTTCATTAACATGTATACAAAATTCATTATACAATAATACACCTGCTTTATCTTCTGACACACAGCACAGCACCACTGAGTAGATGTGCTGGAGGATGGGGAAAGAGGCAGGGCAATGAATGAATGAAGCAAAGGCAAGAGAAAGGGAAGGGTATGTACAACAAAATCAGGAATGAAAATAAACTGAAAGGGAATCGCCAAACAGACATAGTATAAAACAAAAGTCAACCAAATCCTAGACCGTGATCTATATTACCCTACCATAGAACATTTAATGAAACAACCATTTTCAGGAACTCAAGAGGGTTTCTAAGTCACCATGTGCTGAACAACAACTTGAGAAACAGGTAAATGACAGATATATATCAAACGTGGATAAACATATGAATAAAGATGTAAGCATTTGCGTGTGTCAGAAGTTATACTGTTCTGAGTAAATTATTCAAAGTTTTTTATTTTAAGCTTCTGCAAAGAGAAACTCTTGTAGCAATTTAGCTGCCAGAATGTTACATCTGATTATATAGTCATCCAATATTGTTCTCTATGGTTTGTGCAAAGCTAAAATTGTTGAGGTCACTGTCTTAGATGCCAGTGGAAACACAGTCCCCACATACAATGTAACACCTCTTACTGTAAAGAGCAGCGTAAGTCCAGCTCATTGTGTCAGGTATCACTGGAACACCTAAAAGCTTGCTGCTTTTTTCCTGATGAAAAGGTACGAAACATGACATCCATTTGCAATGAGAGTTTGCATTAACTGAGAGCAAGCCCAAATAACACAATGTGCGCCCTTTTAAAATTTTAGTTATTTAAAAAGTTTTTGGGTCCTGCAAATCTACACTAGAATCTCAAAGGCATTTAAAATTCCACAATTTGAGTGGAATTTTCTTTTTTCAAATCCAAAGTTTGTAATAGTTTATTTAGAAGAAACTCAGAATAAATAAAATGTGTATTAACAAAGACTATCCCTTTCAGAAAGGGGAGAAAAGTGATTTCTCTCTGTCCCTATCATACACATCTACACAATACTTTTTCTTTGCTATCTTACTTCTAAAGCAAACGTTGCTGGAAAAGATCTTCTTTTGGATGAAGTGGTCCCACTGGAGCCACAATTAGATTTTTAATTAAACTAATCAACATATTTCTACATGATTCATGCATAGATGGATTCCTATATATTTCTTAATATTTGGGTTCTGACAGACAATTGCATCTTGTTTATACCAGTTTTAGACTCTACCATTCAATTTGTGTCCTTTGGTAGATATAAACCTGAAACCACAGTAAGTGCTAATGCAATGGGACAATTTCTCAGGAAAACACTAAAAAATTTTTGAATAAATGAGCATTAATAAATGTTTTAAGTATAATGCTTTAAAACTAAATATTTAAAGGCAAAATGTAGTGACTACAGCTACATGCAGACCTTAAGAATATTTCTTTTTCTATTATATTAAGTATGCTATTCTCAGAATGCATATTTCACCAGAAATGTAATGTGCAGTTTTTCTTAAAAAGTTTAATTTTTCTGTAAATATGAATTGCTTGTAGTGTTTGGTATATATGCTCTCAGACAATTAAAGATACACAACGAATCAATGTTGAAAGGCAAACATAAGAATTCTTTTAGGAATAATGGTTAAATCAATTAATACCATGTAAATCAGTAAAATAAAATAAATAAGCTTCTGCTGCTTAAACCTAGAACATTAAAAGATTGTTAACATCTGAAGTCTATGGAAATGCCAAAGCATACAAATATCTGTGTCCTGTCTCATGAAAATAAATGTTACAAAAACTCACAGCCATTACCTCAAGTAATCCTGAATCATTAGTTTGCTTTGTTCCATCAGTTAAAAATACCTTGGATATTATCTTTATTATATTGTAGGCTTACTTCACAAACTAATAGGTATAATGGTTTCAGTTGTTTAGCACATAAAGCATCTATTTAGAATGGCCCAAAAGGAGTAATGAAATATGAGACACAACCAGAACTCTAAAGGAAAAGCAAAAATGACGTAGTTAGGTATTACACTTGAACCTATATACAAATACAATGCCACTGCTCATGCCCTGAGTGCATCTGTCAGCATATGGCAGTTTCTGAGCAAAACCAGGAAAACAAATCAAACAGGAAAACAAATTTGGAAAGCCCAGGCCACAAAATCATCTATGTCAAAATAAAACCAAGAAGCTTTGGGATTATTCACACTACTCCTTCTAAACCTGGCCCTCCTTTCCTGCCTCATTCACTCACTGGGTGGCTTGACTTCACTGCTGGTTTCCTCTACCCCATGAACTGCTCTGCCATGTATCATAGGGTAAGGAAAAGCAGCGGTGCCACAGCCATAACCAAGATCGGCAAGACGGGATAGAGCTTTAATGCTACCTGGAGGTCTCCCTGGGCTGACTTTGTATCCAGCAGCTTTAGTTGTACCCAGAGGTCTGCCTGGACTTGTCTTAAATCCAGCTGCTTTGGTGGTTCCCAGGGGTCGGCCTGTGCTGGTACGGTATCCTGCAGATTTGGTGGTTCCTGAAGGTCGGCCACGTTTACCAGATCGGTTGAGATTTTTCTTTTTCTTTAGTTCATCTTTTATCTCTAGACTTCTGCCACTTGTAGTCTGCAAGTGTGTTTCATTTAATGGGTCTTGCCTCTGACAAGCCATTGGTTTGTGGCTGACTGTGTGGCTATATTTGCTTTGCTGGGAGGAATATATGTCAAACTGATCAGCAGCTCTCATGGCATCTTCACTGAGGCAGGAAGGCTTGCCAGGCCCACAGAAAGCTGGATTACTGCTGGCAACAGGATGCATCATTTTCTACCAAAAATAAAAGACAAATATGCATAAATACACATACACAAATACATACCTGTATGACAGTATTCAGTGAGAAAATAGTCTGTCTTCCAAAACGGATGCAGGCGACCTAAAATTAGACTGACAGGCAGGACTCCAGACCACTTATAAACAAACATGCATCAGCAGATTCAAAGACACTTGTTTTCCTCAACTTAATCAAGTGTATGGACATAAGTCATGCAAGATAACTCAACTATAATAGGCATTAGTAGCCATAATGTTCTCTGCTTAGGAACTGGAAAAGTGGCTAACTAGGGAATGAATCTGTTACATTTTAGAGGTTCTTTTTCCCTAGATTATGAAACCCTGAAACAGTAACAACAAAAACAAGAACTCTTATTAACAGTATTCTTTTTTTTTTCATTTGCCTAACATTCTTAGAGTATCTTCTTTTGGCCCTTTATTTCTCACATATACACTTCTGACCTAGCCACAGTTGCCACAAGGTGGACATTTCTTCCTTATAATTTATTATTTATCTAGAACCCTCAAGTGTAGGGGTGCTTGAGTAGCTCCCTTCAGTTAAGCAACTGACTCAGTTTCCGCTGAGGTCATAATCTCATTGGTCTTGAGACAGAGCCCCTGCTTCAGGCACCGCGCTCAGCAGGGAGTCGGTCTGCAGATTCTTTCCCTCTACCCTCCCCTCCCCCACTCGCGCATGCGCTCTGGATCTCTCGTGCTTGTTCAAATAAACAAACCTTTAAAAAAACAAAAAGGATCCTCAGCAGTGTAAGCTACACTTTACAAATCACGGAAAGTGCCAAGCAAAGAACACAATCTCTCAAGATACTCCCTTTAAATTAACTAATCCATTAAAAACAAACAAACAAACAAAAAAAAACAAACCCCCCAAAACAAAGTTTTAACCCAAACTATCCAAACAGGAGGAAGTACGAATAGGAGAGGTGAACAAAGGTTTCCATTAGCTAAAATGAATCTACACTTATACAACTGAGAATTACACTACAAAAATATGGGTAACAATCAACAAAAAAACTTCCTATTTTAAAGGTATGATTATCAAGACAAAAAGCTGCATGTGCAATTTCTTCCTGATCGTAAGTATGTGTGGATCTTCCTCCCTTAAAAGAGCCCTGTGACTAATTAACAATGAGTCCAGTCTCTGTTTAGTCTGTGAAGACATCCCTGTGATTTTTTTCTCTTTATGAAGTATATATTATGACCGGTACCATAACAGGCCAGCCCTAAACAGCCATATCATTTAGACGCACAGAAAATGTTTGTTTTTTGGTTTTTTTTCTTTAAAAATTTATTTATTTGACAGAGAGAAAGAGCATGAGCTGGGGAAGAGGCAGAGAAGGAGAAGCAGACTCCCCACTGAGTAGGAAGACCAGGACCCTGATCTGGGACTTGATCCCAGGATCATGACCCAAACAAAGGGCAGACATTTAACAGACAGCCACCCAGGCGCCCCAGAAAATGGGTGAACTAAAATATAGTATTTCAGTAAGATAAAAAAAATAAACATATGGGTTCCAATTCAGATTTAGAAAAAGAGTCACAGGTGTACAGTAAGATCTAGCCTATTGGGCACCTGGGTGGCTCAGATGGTTAAGGGACTGCCTTCGAGGCTCAGGTCATGATCCCAGAGTCCCAGCATCAAATCCCGCAGCAGGCTCCCAGCTCCACGGGGAGTCTGCTTCTCTCTGACCTTCTCCCCTCTCATGCTTTCTCTCTCTCTCAAATGGATAAATAAAAAATAAAAATTAAAAAAAAAAATCTAGCCCATAAGCTGTTAATGTTTGCCTATACCACACATGTAAAATTGCATCAAAACCTCAGTTATAAAAGCAAAAGGAAATGGGAATCAAGTCACAGAACTGAAAATCAACAGATACAAAGCTATTCACCAGCTGGCTTAAAGTCTTTTTTTTTTTTTTTTAAAGACTTTATTTATTTATTTGACAGAGAGAGAGAGATCACAAGTAGGCAAAGAGGCAGGCAGAGAGGGGGAAGCAGGCGTCCTGCTGAGCAGAGAGCCAGATGTAGGGCTTGATCCCGGGACCCTGAGATCATGACCTGAGCCAGGCTCCCCACAGCTGGCTTAAAGTCTTAACTATAAAAGAATATGTACAATGAGAAGCTATTTGTTTACAGCAGAAGCCTTACAGACTTGAGAACACAAAACAAATTAAATGAATTACACAAATATTAAAAGGAGTAATTCTTTGCTTAATCCCAAAGATACAATTAGAAATAGGTTATTATCACTTCATCAGCTCAAATTCTAATTTCAGCTCAGAAATAAAAACAGATCAAGATGTGTTCCAAATGTAGTAATATTAGCTGAAAGTTAAGTTTTTGAACATTTCCTATGTGTCACGTAAAAAGGTTGGCATTTTGCACAGTATCTGATTTAATCCACACAACTCTGTGAGGAACATACTATTATTAGCCCTATTTTACAGAAATGGGAGTCACACATTTGGAAATGGTAAAGTCAAACAGGAATTCAGGTAATCTGACATCAGTACCAACAATTCCAGCATAATATAACTACATCAGGATTTCTCAATAATAGCACTGTCATTTGAGTCAGATAACTCTTGGGGTTTGGGGGGGTGATGTCCTGTGTATTTTAAGATGCTTAGGAGCACCCCTAGCCTCTACCCACTAGATGTCAGTAGCTACACTCTCTTCTTCTCCCTCCCAATTTGACAACCTAAGTTTCTCCATACATTGCCAAATATTCTGGGGTGGGGTGGGGATGGGGGGGGGAGGAGTAAAAATTCACCCCTGACCATGAGAATGACCCAGCTATACGAAAATGAAAACCTAAGAACCACTTTAAAATATTCCTGTTTTGGGGGGTGCCTGGGTGGCTCAGTGGGTTAAGCCTCTGCCTTTGGCTCAGGTCATGGTCCCTGGGTCCTGGGATCAAGCCCGGCATCGGGCTCTCTGCTCCACAGGGAGCCTGCTTCCTCCTCTCTCTCTCTGCCAGCTTCTCTGCCTACTTGTGATCTCTGTCTGCTAAATTAAAAATAAATAAATAAATAAATATTAAAAAAAAAAAAATCCTGTTTTGGGGCACCTTGGTGGCTCAGCCGATTAAGCATCTGCCTTAGCTCAAGTCAGGTTGCTGGACTCCCAGATGGAGTCCCACACAAGGGCTCCCAGCTCAGCAGGGAGTGTGCTTCTTCTCCCTCTGCTTCTCACCCAGCTCTCATGCTCTTTGTCTCAAAAATAAAATCTTTAAAAATAAAATAGGGGCGCCTGGGTGGCTCAGTCTTTAAGCGTCTGCCTTTGGCTCAAGTCATGATCCCGGGGTGGGGATCATGATCCGAGCATCGGGACCCCGCTCGGTGGGAGGCCTGCTCCTTCCTCTCCTACTCCTTGTGTTCCCTCTCTGTATTATCTCTCCGTCAAATATAATCTTTAAATAAATAAATAAATAATATCCTTTTTTTTTTTTTTTTGAAGATTTTATTTATTTTGACAGAGAGCGATCACAAATAGGCAGAGAGGCAGGCAGAGAGAGGGGGGAAGCAGTCTTCCTACGGAGCAGAGCCCGAGGTGGGGCATGATCCCAGGACCCAGAGGCTTATTAACCCACTGAGCCACCCAGGTGCCCCATATTCTTGTTTTTTATTCACCTCTGTCACTCATACTTCTCCAAACAGCCACAAAATCTTTCTGTTGATAACATCTACAAAGTCAAACAGATTTGTCTTCCAAACTGAAGAAAAGCTAACGTTGGAATTTGTGAAGGGACTAACCACATTCTTTTTCCCTTGAAGTTATAAACTAATTGAGACATATAAACAGGAATTTCACAGAAATCAAAATACCAGTTTATTGCCAATAAAGTTGGACTAGAGACCACATGCAAAAACAAAGATAAACACAGACCTCTGAGAAGATTTTAAGAGAAAAAGTGAACCCGTTTTCAATTTTATCATTCAGAAATCACCCTGCTGAACGGAAAACTCTAGTAAAAAGAGGTAGAAAGGCACAAGTTCCCATCTACAACCAGCACTGACAGTAAAAGAAGAAAATGTTTCTTCCTACAGTCTATTTCAGTGCTTTACATTTTATGCCTTTTAAATTCCTATCATTTACCAAAACCTTTCCTCTGGATCTTACTTCCCTTAACTTTACTTCCTCTTAATTTAGCAGAACACTCACCATATATTAGCACTCAGGATACAGAGCCAGCTTAGAAAGATGTGGCCATGTTTCTTCTACTCAGATACCAACAAACACTGAAAAAAGAACCAACAAAAAAACCCCACACTACTTAAAAAGTAGACCTGTAATTAAAAAAAAAAAAAAAAAAGAAGAAGAAGAAAAAGAAAAGAAAAGCACCCCTCACCAATTCCTTTAATCTTCTCCAGGAATTCAGGCATTTGGTTTGTATTATGTTAATTTAGTTCTGACACGGCTCACATTTATTGAGAGCCAAGTCCATGCAAAACATAGCACTAGCACTAGGACACAAAACAGGAGTACAGTTGTTTATTCCAATGGAAAAACAATGAGGCACTGACTTAAGGAACATTTCTAAGGGCAAGTCTTCTACATGTTCTGTTTTCCTTCCCCACAACAGTAAAAAAAAAAAAAAAAAAAAAAAATCAGTACAGTATTGCGCTTACTCAATAACTGATTAAGACACTAGAAAAGAGGGACGCCTGGGTAGCTCTGTTGGTTAAGTGTCCCACTCTGCACTTCGGTAGGGTCCAGCTCTCAGGATCATGAGACAAAACCAGGTGTGGGGCCTGCCTTAAAAGTTTCTCTCTCCCTCTGCCCCTCCCCACTCTCCTCACCCACACCCTGAGCTCTCCATTTTTCTTAAAAAAAAAAAAAAAAAAAAGTTGGAAAAGAAATTAATCTACTATGACAGTTACTGATGTAGTTAACTAAAAAGGAAACAGTTTCTACTTTGAAGTTCAACCTTTTCAGATGGGAATCAAACAACAGCCATTAGATCCTTTTGTGCATCATCACCTACACACACATACACAAGATAGATGTTTGTAAGCAGTTATTTATATATACAAGCATTATTTAATCCTACACTTATTATAATGTCTCCTACTTCAGGGCTTGGCGGCATACTGTTCTTTCTTCTAAGAGTCTTCCCATAACAGTACAGAGTTCAATGAAAGTATGCAGGCCACAATTCTTAAAGAGAGAATGAATTCATTTCTCTAATAAAGTTTGGACTGAAAGAAAGCCAAGAGTTACATAACTGAACGTGTAGCCTATCAAAGGTTAATTACCTTTAAAAATAGTTCACTGAATATAAGGGAATCAACTAAGAGCTTCTATATATTTTAACTATGACTAAATTAGAATTTTTAAAGCACACACTGGGGCGCCTGGGAGGCTGAGTCGGTTGAGAAACTGCTGATTTCCGTTTGGGTCGTGGGATTGAGCCCCAGCGTCCAGCTCCAAACTCAGCGGGGAGTCCGCTTCTGATTCCCGCTCCCTTGCCCCTCCCCCTGCCCCCTAAAATAAATAAATAAATAAATCTTTAAAGGGGGGGGGGAGAAAGCACACATTAAAACTTGCTATCTTTGATACTGTTCTACTGTGTTTAAATTCGGCATTCTCTGGGTGAGCCATTCTTTACGAAATAATTCTTTTCCCTTTTCTTGAATGTGGTACTCATTACTGCCAACATAAAGAACTATGACTATTTTTATTAACTTCACAAAGCACTCCTGAAGCTTTCTAAACACGGAGAAAATCTTCCTTTCAAGAAATCCAAGTTGTGGTCTCTTCCAAAGATCAAACATCAAACAATTCTCAGATTTATTTCAGGTCATTTGGGTTGTAACGATTATATAGAATCATATGTGTTTTTATAATTCTAAATAAAAGTCCATTTGTGACCCACATTACTCAGAAAATCTATTCAGCAACAGCCAAAATAAATGCCAAAAGCCATGCAGCCTGTCCCACCACAGAAAGTTTTGATACCACGACAGATCATAAATAACGGCCTTCTTTGTCTCCTCTCTACCCCTTAATTGTGCCCCACGGCGCAGTTTCCCCCGTACCAGAATCCTTACTTGACAAGAGGCGTTTGAAAATGTATTAGCTGTTGTAACCAAAAGCGATTATTAAAGCATTAACATTAACTTTACAGAAGATACACGCCCACACCAGATAAAGAGTCGCGTACCCTCCAACAACCAAAATTCATAGCCCGCTATCCCTGCACTTGGGGAGTTCTGCGAGCGGCAGAAGTCCACAGGCCACTCCATCTAGACGTCCATCTCGAAGCCGGCAGGCTTTAATTTAACTAGGGACAGGGAAGACTGCTAATTTTGACCTCTTAAAGAAAAGAAAGGGTGACCCCTCCCCCGCAGCCGGAGGCAGTTCCCCCCAATAATGGCTCCACGCCGAGGGAGAGCAGGCTACGTCCGGGGCCCCTCCTCTCGCTGCGGGCTGGGCCAGAGCCCCTCCTCAGACGTGGGTCGGAGACCTCTTCGCACCGGCAGCGCCGGTTCTCGCTGCCTCTTCGCCTTCTCCAAGAGCTCCCGCGGCCCCAACTCCGCTCTGAGCCAGACTGACAAACCCCCGCGCACCCACCTACCTCAGCTGCTGGTAGCCCGGCCCCTCAGCGAGCCCAGGGGTTGCCCATCAGCTGGGAACCTGACGACGACGCCGCTCCCTTCCCAGACCGTCGCTTCGGCACTGCGCGAAGAGCACAAGTCGGAGAGGCAGGCAGCGAGGGCGGTGGCGGCGAAGTGGACGCTGGCTCCCAGCTCTCACCGCGGCCACCGCTCAGGGTCCTGCCCCAAACGCAAGAGGAAGAGGCCGCCACAGCCCAGAACTGCGAGGGGAGGCGTGCGCGAGCTCGCAAGGACCGCGCACGCACACGCATACGCACATCGCGAGACCCAATCTCCCGCCGACGACCAGCACGCAAGCCTGGGGAGGGTAGCCGGCGGAGCCAGGCTGCGCTTGCGCGTCGTGGGGACGGGTAGGGGGCGGGGCTTAGGCCCGCGCGGCTCAGGCTGTAATGCAGACAGTGCGGGTCGGATGGGCTGAAGACACAGCTTAGGGGTAATAACTTGCTTACAGGATTGATGTTTCACCCCAATTCTGTGATGTTGGAACTCCTACTTGACCCCATTACTCAGATTACAGGAGTCAGGATTTGAATCCAGCTGTGTGATTCCAAAAAGTGTGCCTTTAATCGCTGTTGGTAAAGATTAATGCCTAATGTATCATATGCTTTCCAAAACATGTTGAAAGGACCTAACTTCTGCCCTTTACTGGTTATGGATAGGTGGGATGAGACCTCCACCTGCTAACAAAATGGGTAATATTCAAATAATAATAATGCTATTGGACCCTCAACCCTAGGATCATGTGATAATGAAAAGCTGCATTTTGTGTGACATGCTATAATTTTTTAAAATTTTTATACTCATGACCTCAGAACTGCCATATTCTTCATTACACCATCACAAGGACTGGGACCAGAAGTAGTTTGCTTACAAAATCACCCCCTTTATGTAGTTACTGTGAAATTTCTAGCATATCAGTCATCACGTACAAGCCACTTAAAAGGGCTGGTTTCCCCAGTTCTTCACGCTGTGAATTCGAATATGCTAGAAAGGATAGGATCCAGAATTAGGAAGACTACCAAGGAGATGACCCTTTACTAGGTAGTGCTAAGAGGCTAGGGGTGGTGCTTCTCCTTTTTTGCCTATGCAGTGAAGACTGTTTGAGGAGGTAATTCTGAGCACTGAGTTCTGCTATGAGCACAGCACTTGTCCAGGCACTGCTGCTAGTAGAAAAGACAGGAGCAACAGGAAAACCAAATACAGTACATTAAACAAGCTAGTCCATTCATTTTCTGGCAGGCATAGTTCCCTAACTACAATTCTAAATATTCTGACTGATTACTTCTATGAAATAATACAAAATATGTACAGATTGGAGGACATATTAAGTACCCTTCCAAAAAACATTAAAACAGGTCTTCTCAAGTCCTCTTTTTTATTCTTTTTAAGATTTTATTTATTTGACAGAGAGAGATCACAAGTAGGCATAGAGGCAGGCAGAGAGAGAGAGAGGAGGAAGCAGGCTCCCTGCTGAGCAGAGAGCCCGATGTGGGACTCAATCCCAGGACCCTGAGATCATGACCTGAGCCGAAGGCAGAGGCTTAACCCACTGAGCCACCCAGGTGCCCCCCTCTTTTTTATTCTTGAACTGGAATTTGAAAATGCACTCTAGCACTCCCATACCATGACTATTCTGTATTTTGGTCTGAAATGGCATTTGTACATAAAACCACTTAAGAAACAGAAACTTTTGTCCTAATGAGGTCTGATGATTTGCAGGCCCAATGGAGAGGTAGCCAGAATAACAGATGAAGTCAGACACTGCTGGGTTTGAATGCCTCTTTGTCTCCTATGGTACCTTGGGCAAGTCACAGTTCTTTCCAGAAGTTCCCTGTGTGAAATGAAGACAATGTCCTCCTTGCAGGGATAAGAAATTAAATGAGCTAATGGGTAAAGATAGAAATAGAGATAGATTTAAATCTAGGTCTACTACTTACTAGCTATATGATTTTGGACAAGCAACTACTCAATTCAACATATATTTACTGAATGCAAAGTCCTGGGGATACAGGACTAACAGGGCCCTTGACCTCTGGGAGTTTAGATTCTGGTGAGGTAGACAAAAATGCAAGCTGACAGTCAGAATATAATGTTAAATGCAGTAATTTGTTGTTTTCTCATAATCATCTCAGGTTGGCCTTAATGAGGTGCTACAGTACACACAGATAAAATGTAACAATTAGTCCTGAATGTAGAGGCTTTTTCAAGAGCAAAGCCATTTATCATCACTTAAGGAGCAACACTTTTAAATGTCATACTCTGACTTATCAACCAACGTTTCCTCTTCAAAAGTATATATCCTTGAAATACAATATGAACTCGATCCAACATTCCTCATTCCTCTTCCAACAGCTTCATTCAGCCTGACTCTGACAGGCCAGATCAGATAGACAGATGACTAGCTTATAAGATTTTTGAATGATAAATGGTGGTTGTACACATGCAAAAGGAAGGCCATAACAGGAATATTTGTCTAGAGCCAGGAGCTGGCTGTCTCCAGAGACCTTTGAACTGTGGCAATAAATGTTCCTAAATACTTTCACTTGAACTGAAAGATACACGAAGAAAAAAATGAATCTTACTTTCTAGACGTTAGCTTATCAGTAGCCATCGACTGTCCTCAGTAGGTATACAGCTTATAGCAATATTGAAAATAAGAGCAATATGGAGAGAGCATGGAAAAAACCCATACCACTGTAATGGTAATAGTACTGATACTTACTGGATGCTTACCATAAGCCAGGCACTATCTTTATGTGTTTTAAATGTTCTATTTCACCTCATCCTCACAACAATCCGAAGAAAGATATTATCACACCTATTTACATATAAAAAAGCAAACATTTTAAAGCATTTAAGGAACCTGCCTCAAGTTGCTCAGGTACCCCAATATAGTAAATGTATTTATAATTATGTGTGTGAGCTGTTTTACCAATGTTGTAACCAATATATTTAAACACATCATGTTAAACAACATATTATAAAAGCTACTAAAAATTTTTTTAAAGGATGGGGCACCTGGGTGGCTCAGTCAGATGGGTGTCTGGCTCTTGATCTCAGGATCCTGGGATTGGCTCTGTGCTCAGTGGGGAGTCAGCTTGAGGATTTTCCCCCTCTCTCTTTGTCCCCCCCCCCCCCCCCAGCTCACAAGCACTCTCTGTGAAATAAATATATTTGAAAAAACAACTTAAAGGATGAGATTTTATTTATTTTTTTAAAAAAGATTTTATTTATTTATCTGACAGAGATCACAAGTAGGCAGAGAGGCAGGCAGAGAGAGAAGGAGGAAGCAGGCTCCCCGCTGAGCAGAGAGCCCTATGCAGGGCTCGATCAAAGGATGCTGGGATCATGACCTGAGCCGAAGGCAGAGGCTTAACCCACTGAGCCACCCAGGCGCCCCAAGGATTAGATTTTAAAAGTAACACAAATAGCTCCAGTATTTTCTACTTGCTTTCCAAATGACTTACTATACATGTGCCCCACTTTGGAGACCACCACATTAGATCACAGGCAGTCAAAATCCAAGAACAAAAGTGAACATTATCAGTAGTTTTCAAATTTGGACATGTATCACAGAATCATTATGACCCCAGACACACTTAAATAGCACCATTAGACCCCTAAAATTTTAGAGGAACTTGTGTTCTCCTCGAAACTCCCAGGTGTTCATTCCTCTGCTCTTTCCATTAAGCTTTCCAAATCGGTGATGTAGGCCCTGGGCTGGCGTGGGAGATAAAAAAACTCTTTTTTTGCAAAGTCAAAATACAGTTCTAGGGGTCTCAGCTTTCAGAAGACTTCTACAGGCAAAAGCAGAGAGTAAATAATGCCTTCAAGAATACTTGAACTGGGGGCGCCTGGGTGGCTCAGTTGGTTAAGCCTTTGCCTTCAGCTCCGGTCATGATCTCAGGGTCATGGGATGGATTTCCACATCGGGCTCTCTGCTCAGCAGGGAGCCTGCTTCCTCCTCTCTCTCTGCCTGCCTCTCTGCCTACTTGTGATCTCTATCTATCAAATAAATAAATAAATCTTTAAAAACAAAATGGTTAGGAATTTTTTCATTCTGAAATTCTAGCTTTTATAGTAATCCTAATAATATCTGAATGGGTAACTCTGAGCTCTAGATTTCCAAAGTATTGTTAAAACTTTATTTTTTTATTTCATACTTTTTTCTCCTCCCCAAGGTTAATGCAAAGTTAGAATTTATTTTGAAAGCTTAGACCTTCAGAATCATGAATAAGCTGAAGCCATATCTGAAGAAAAGTAAGGTCAAGAAAAATAATCAAAAGTAAATTCCTCAGGGTACCTAACTGGCTTAGTCCGGGGAGCACACAACTCTTGATCTCAGGGTTGTGAATTCTGGGTGAAGAGATTATTTTAAAATAAAATCTTAAAAAAAAAAAAAGTTAATTCCTCTCCAGTCATGTGATTTGACAGTATGCACTTACAAGTACACAAATACCAGCTTAGCCAGAAGACACTATAAAGGTGAGATCACGAATATTGCAGGGATTTTGCAAAGAAAATGTTTGTTTACAATTTTCCTCCATATTTCTACTTGGATTCCTGCCTGAGGAAAATTTTAAGTTGATACAGGAGGGGGGAAAAATGACCTTCAAATAGCTGTAATTGAAAACACCAGGGGATCTTTAACTAGGGAGGGAAATGTAGCCATCTTTAGCTCTGGAGAACTTGCCTAACGTTAAGCAGTAAGATGCTGATCATATTCCCAAGCAAAAGAGCCCACTCAAGAGAGATCTTATTAAGGCTTTTTGATGATTATATTACCTAAAATGAATAAAAAGATAAGACATCCCCTCCACTCCTCCACACACATTCATTTACTCTTTGTCTTTATATTTACATACCCATCTTAACTTCAGCTTTTTGTGCCAGAAGCAGAAGGCACAAAAAAATACAAGCATATTCCAATTGTTAAAACTATGTACCAAACTGAAGAACTAGTAGCTCCAGATCTCAATCCAAGAGGAAGCATCTGACCTCAAGGATCACCCTGGGCTAGCTAGTCTCGCCTGCTGTAAGAGCTTTGCATCCATCATCAATAAAGTAACAAAAATATAACATTTTACTAAACAAAGTGTAGCTTTCTATCCTAGAATTCAACTACCATTTCCCCCCAAGTTCCCATCTTAAGCACTATGTTATCTGTTAGTAAATGACCTCAGCGGATGGTTTTATAAAGGAAAGGAAGGCACCACAGGGAAAAGAGCTCACGCATAGCTTAAGTTACAACTCTGGAGGTTTTGCTTTCTAGTCTGTGATCCCTACAGTGCTAATATGCTATTTAGGAACAGATCCCACAGTTGGCTTTATAGGATTTATAAATCCCAGGTACTTAAGGGCTGGTTCTGCTCAAACAACTTCACATGTCCAGTCTGCCTGCCTCAGAGGAAGGACTGCGGTCTCAGGTGCACTGTGACTCCCAGCTGACCACCATCTGTACACCAACGAGGCTGGTAAGACATGAAACATATCAAATAATAAAGTGTCTACAATGACTTGGAAAGAACTTAGCCATCATTGTTAAATTCTATACTTCCA
Source organism: Mustela nigripes (assembly GCF_022355385.1). Classification (NCBI taxonomy): domain Eukaryota; kingdom Metazoa; phylum Chordata; class Mammalia; order Carnivora; family Mustelidae; genus Mustela; species Mustela nigripes. The sequence continues at coordinate 72,395,677 of NC_081568.1, read as the reverse complement.
TTTTGTAAAACGAGTGCACTGTAACACAATGCCAACTGGCACACGAACTATTATTTCACCTATCGCCTGTATTATACCAAATGCAAACAAAATCTAAGACTAAGAGGCTTCTTCAGGAAGATATTTTTGGATAAGACTGTATATTCTGAGCCGTAGGACTGCCAGAATTTTTAATAAAGATACAGAGTATAATACTCCTTTCACATACCTGTAAACAAAATTAGAGCAACAGCATAAAACATTTCAACGGAGATAATTTTTGGAAACTGTAGGTTGAATTAACTTTATTTTATAAGGAATTTAGAAAACATGAGCAGATATTGATACTGCATTAAAAAAATCATTTAGTCTGTACATCATTCTGATTTTAAAAATCAAAGAGTCAGTGTGACACTAAAAATTGTTTTAACAGAGAAATGTGTTTCACTTTAGGACAAAATACTATCAGTGTTTTATTACAACTAGATATACAAACATAAAGGTAGTAATGCTAAAATGATATAAAACTCTGAATCTCAAGGTGATCCAGGAGGCTGAAGGGAGCACCAATTGTCACCAAAGTGAGACTGCCACATTATTCTATCAAAAAAGAAAAAAAAAATCACTAGGTAAATAAGCAAATAAATAAAAGGAAAGGAAAAGTAACCCAAGATGCCTGCATTTCAGAGTAAATGATTTATTTGGTTCTCCTGTTACATGTGTCTTGTTTGTTTTCTTCTTCTAAGAAAGAAAGTAGACATGAAAGGAATCTAAGAATATCCACCTTAGTTTTTCAGTAAGCATAACAATATATACTGAAGAAATGATTGACAGTCCTTGTCATTTTAACCACTTAATGTACTAAGTATGACTTTAGTATGCTTTATTTTCTTCTTTTTAAAAAACTCTTAAGTCAAGAATATTCAGAAACTTGTCTCTCTTAATTTAAGACATATATCTATTTAATTCCTGGCTATTTTCTTTTTTTCAAGAAGTGACAATAATACAAAGTTCTAATATACCAGGAATCTTGAAAAGAATATTGGGTGATCCAATTACAATATTTTAAATTAGAATATTCAGGAAATATATCTGAGGGGTCAAAAATATAATTTATGACTCCCATGAGTTAAATTTCACTGAGAGATGCTTAAATCTAAGTCTACAACACAGATACCATTATGCTGGAAATTTTTTAAGAAAGAAAATTCATAACCTACTCAATAATCCTGGAGAAAATGTGGATTAAAATTATTGTGTTTTTATGTACAGATGTATAAAAAACAATTTCTGGAAGGGGTGGAGGAGGAAACAATATTTCTAGGCTACAAATCATTTTCTTTTAAGGAAGATTAAAAAAGATTTAGTAGCTAGACACAGAGACAGAGGTTGTGAGGGGGAATCTAAGAGGAGTGAATACTAAAACTCTTTGCAGTGTAAAGAAATGCAAAAACCTCTTATACTACAAATATTTAATTTTATAAAACCAAAAAGCAGTCCAACTATTGTCCATTTATGATGATAAAATTGAAACAAAAACTGGAACATTTTGTAAAAATTCTATTATAACATTCTTAAGCCCAGTTCATATTGTCCCATGGAGTCAAGTAAGATTTAAGCTGAGGGTGGGGGGTGGGGGGGGCACAGACACAAAATTAGAAAATTTTACCTTTTTTTGAGAAGATGATCACAATTTCATTTCAAGAGGATAAGGTGAAGAGCCCCTTAGTGACTTGTATACTTTATTACTGTCAATATAAAGTCCAAATATTTCCATTTTTTTAAACTTCTGAAATATTATCCAGATACTTAAAATATTGATATTTAAAGTTTACATTAAAGGACATAATACACTGAAAACAGGCCTGCTTTAAATACAGTTTGATAATTCCAGTGGTACTTACTGAAAGAAGATTTCTTTAGCAAATACTGGTTTCATATATTTAAAAAAAATCAGCAAGACAGAATTTTAAAAATCTTAATTTACAATACATTGTAAACTGGAGACAACTGCCACATGTGTCACAGACCAACACAAGTAAAAAGTTTTTTCCGGATGTTTTATAAGACTTTGTATCTTCCTTTATTTGTTGGTTGGTATGAATTTTGCTAAAAGAGAAAAAAGATGCATACTCAGAAAAAGCAAAGGAAGAAAAAAATACATGTCAAAGGCATTTCCTTTCCAAACTTACAGCATTACCAGATATTTTGAACAGAAAATGTTAGTATTAAACTGAGGAAGGAAAAACTCCTCAATAACCAATCATCTGTGTTCATGTGACTACTCTTAGCAGTTTTGAACAAACTAATGGTGGTGGCATCAAGGTTCTTTATCACTTCTTGGTGAAACAGTCTTAAAAGCCCTTGAATCAAAGGTTGTTTTCCGAAAAAAAAAAGAAAAAGAAAAAATTTTCTTCTTCCTTCCTGTTTTGTATAGCTTCTATTCTTTAAACCTTTTACCACCCCAAAGAAAGTTCTATAAGGGGAATTGTAGAAAAGGCCTCCAAAACACATTTGTGGAGAAAGGACAAAGTGTCCTTTCAAAGGGCCTTCACCCAATGTATATATTATAGGGAGCTTACAAACTTCAACTGGCACTAAAGACACAGGGATGGGGGCAACTAGGTGGCTCAGCTGATTAAGCATCTGGACTTTTGATTTCAGCTCAGGATTAAGCCCTGAGGCTGGCTTCACACTCAGCTGGAGTTTGCTTCTCTCCCTCTGCTCCTCCTCTGCCTCATATGCATGCTCTCCAAAGCAAATAAATAAATCTTAAAAAAAAAAAAAAAAAAAGACACAGGGATACGTTCACCTTCTTTGGGAAGTTGATCTGTAAGAGGATGCCTTTTCCATGGCATAACCCCTTTGGAAAATTATTTAAAAAAACACTTACATAAACCTAACTACATCTACACTACAACTAGCAATTCAACTCCAAGGTATATACCCAAGAGAAAAGCATACTGATGTATACAAAAGAGACATGAAAGATAATTAATTACTGCTACATGCAACAACATGGATTTCCTCCAAGTAATGTTGAGTCAAAGAAATTAGATATAAAAGAATACACAGCAATCAATCCACTTAAATGGAGTTAAAAAATAGGTGCAACTAATCTATCATGTTAAAAGTCAGAATACTGTTACATTTGGGGGAGGGGTATGTGGGTGACTTCTCCAATGCTGGTATTATACTATGTTACTTGATCTGGACAGAGATGACATCAGTGTGCTTCCTTTGTGAGAATTCACCAAGCTATATGTTTATGACTTGTGTAATTTTCTGAATTTATATTATAGTTCAATAAAATATTTACTAAAACAAGTAGAAAAGTCTTTGAGGTTTTCACTCACCAGCCGAATCAGTTCTTCTTTTATAAGCCTGGTGATTTCTGCCTTTGCTTTCTGCACAGCCAGTTCATTGGCACCTGGTAATGAGAGGAAAGCGTTATTTGTATTACTAGAATTACACTGGATGTTTATCCATGTCATGGAGATCCAAAAGGAAATACTGTAGATGACTTTTTTAAAAAAAGATTTTATTTATTTATTTGACATAGAGAGACACAGCAAGAGAGGGCACACAAGCAGGCAGAGTGGGAGAGGGAGAAGCAGCCTTCCCACCAAGCAGGAAGCCTGATGCAGGGTTTGATCCCAGGACCCTGGGATCATGACCTGAGCTGAAGGCAGGCAGACGCTTAACAACTGAGCCACCCAGGTGCCCCTATAGATGACTTTTAAAAACACTGTACTGCCTTCCAATATAGCCTTTCAGAACCTGGTGGAACATCATCCACATTATATAATGGCTGCTTATTATTCAGATTCCTTTTAGAGTTTCAAATATAACCAATGAGATCACATTACATGTGGTGTTAAGAGTTCCTGGTTGGGGGGAGGGGAGTGGGGCGCCTGGAGTTAAGTGTCCAACTCTTGTTTCGGTTCAGGTCATGATCTCAGGGTCATGAGCTCAAGCTCCTCATCCTACTCCACACTCAGCAGGGAGTCTGTTTGAGATTCTCTCTTGTTCTCCCTCTGCCCCTCCTGCTCGTGCTCTCTCCCCCAAATAAATAAATAAATTTTAAAAGAAAAAGTAAAGAGTTCTTGGTATGATTAAAAAGAGCAAATAGGGGCGCTTGGGTGGCTCAGTGGATTAAGCCGCTGCCTTCGGCTCAGGTCATGATCTCAGGGTCCTGGGATCGAGTCCCGCATCGGGCTCTCTGCTCAGCAGGGAGCCTGCTTCCCTCTCTCTCTCTCTCTGGCTGCCTCTCTGTCTACTTGTGATTTCTCTCTGTCAAATAAATAAATAAATAAATAAATCTTAAAAAAAAAAATAAATAAAAAGAGCAAATAAAATATGATTAATACTTTGTCCAAAAGAGACTAAGAAATAAAGTTGAAGAGAAATATAAACTTCTTGGTTCATTTATTTAATAAATACTTATTGGACATTTATTATATTCCCTAAGGTGGAGGACTATCCAAATTAAAAGAGAAGTGGTGTCATGGAATATTTTATGAAGGGAATCCCATGTGCAATGGCACAAATGAGGAAAGGCATGCTTAGGGGTGGGTGGCTCAGTTGGTTAAGTGTCTGCTTCAGCTCAGGTCATGATCCCAGGGTCCTAGGATCAGGCTCCTCATCAGGCTCCCTCCTTAGCAGGGAGCCTGCTTCTCTCTCTCTTTCTCCCTCCCTGCTGGTGCTCTCTCTCTCTCTCCTAAATAAATAAGCTAGGAAAAAAAAAAAAAGGCATGCTTAATTACTGAGAGGTATACTGTGGTTGGGAAAGAACACAGCAAGATAGCCCAGAGGATAAGGGAGCCTGGAGACATTCATTCATTCAGTTATTTTAATTCAAGAAATACGAAGTTCTCACCATGTATGAAATAGACTGAGAGATTCATTATACAAAGAACTCATGCATGCTCTTTATGATCTTGCAGACTGTTAGAAAAACAAACTTGTAAAGATATTATAACAGAATGAGAAGGTAGGAAGCAGTCTATCAGAATGACTTCCAAATATCATTCCTTACAAAAACCTCTCTCTCAGTTCTCCAGGCAGAGTTAAATGGCAAAGAGTTGAGAAGCAAATAAGGTAAGAATAAAGCAGATACTAAACCCAAGAGGAAAAACAGGTATTATCAGCACTGATGGTAGATGAAACTCAATTCCGAGACTGCTGTACTTCAAGTGCTCATGTGACATCCAGCTGGAAATGTCAGTTAAAGCCAATGGAAATATGGACCAGAGGTAAAGGAGATGTGGAGATGAGAGAGCCATGAAGAGTAGCGCGGAGGGATCTAAAGCCAAGGGACAGTGCCAGGGAATAGGTAAATCTACATAGGTAGCACACATCAAAAATAAATAAATGCATAAAATAATAATAAATAAACAAAAGCTAAAAAAGGGGGCCAGCTGGGTGGCTCACTCGATTAAGGATCTACCTCTTGATTTCAGCTCAGGTCATGATCTGAGGGTCATGAGATCAAGCTCCATGTCGGGTTCTGCGCTGAGTGTGCAGCCTCCTTAAGATTCTTTCTCTCCCTCTGCCCCACAACTCCCCTCCCCGGCCAAAAACCCCAAATAAACAAAGAAAATAAAATAATAATTAAAAAAATAAAAGTAGATAGGTAGCTCAGTGTACACTCATAAAAATGAAAGACCTGTACCAACAGAATAGAAATTAAGAACTAGGAGTGAAATGTTAAACAACATGAAAACTAGAGATGCAATGTAGAAAACTGTGTATTTATCTTTTTTTTTTTTTTTTAAGATTTTATTTATTTATTTGACAGAGAGAAAGAATACAAGTAGCAGAGAGGCAGGCAGAGAGGGAGGGGGAAGCAGGCTCCCTGCTGAGCAGAGAGCCCGATGTGGGGCTCAATCCCAGGGGCCTGGGATCATGACCAGAGCCGAAGGCAGACACTTAACTGACTGAGCCACCCAGGCGCCCCTGTATTTATCATTTTATGTAAGAAAAAGAAATCAGGAAAACAAGCCATAGAATTCCCCTTACTAGACAAAAATGACCTTTTCTGATTCCAAAGAGAGCAAAGGAAGGGAGGAGAGAAAGAAAGGAAAGAGATGAAGAAGGAAAAGGAAGAGGAGAGGAGAAATAGCAAGGGGAGGAAGAAGAAGAAACAGTTTAACAATAGGAAGGAAAGAGCCAGGAGTATGGCTGTGAAGTTACAGCAACATATCTAATCTAAATCCTACCTCCACCAGCCAGCAACCGCACATTTTAAAGCTGTGGGTGCTGGAAGAGAAGAGAGATGGATGAAAGAAAACAAAAGGGTAGAATCAAGAGCAAAGCCAGACTAAAAATTACAACCAAAATAAAATTCAGGAGGAAAATATGCTACTCGGCATGAGTTGGTGTGAAGCTTGTTGATATTCTGTGCTGTTTTAAAAAGAAAGAAAATGACACTCTCACCTAAATCCAAGTAAGAGAATAATTTTCCTATTTTAGTTAGAGCCTGACCATTTGGACCAGTTTAAAGTTTTGACTTATAAAGCCTCTTTGGGTAATAGGTTACATATGTTTATAAGCTGCCATGGAAAAGAGGCATTTCCTTTCATTGGTCCTAAAACAACTCTGGCTGCTTTTAAGGGATTCTCCACTAATAAAAAGAGAGGGTCACAAAACAGGCTATAAATTATACAGGATGGCTAGGCACCTAAGTCCTTCCTGTTCTCCTTCCCGCTGCCTGGTGGGAGGCCTGAAACTGTTGACCCACACAGAGCCTCCAAGGAGCCAGGCATTAGTGTCCCTCCAATTACAGAACTAGAAACAGATGACACAAGGCTCCTTCCAACACCTGTTTTCATCCTATTAGAGTTCAGTTGATTTGGCTGGAGTTTCAAAAACAAAAAATCATTAAAAAAACTAATCATCTATGAAAATCTCAAAGCTTTGGATCATTTTAATTACTAATGTCCAGTCCTTAACCATCACTATAGCTCTAGAATTCTAAAGATTTATTTTTGATAAGATTACCTTATTGCATAGGGTTTGGAAAAGGCTGGTTTAGGTTATAAAAATTCGATGTTATTTCCCAAGTACAAGTGGACAGTGGAGAGAAATGACCAGAAGCATTCTACATGGATGGAAAAGTAAAGCAGAAGCTGTGGGCTTCTCACTTCACTTAGCAATAGAGGAGATATGTTCTGATAAAGTTCTATGTAAGATGAACCTTGATATATTACTTATACTATACTAAACATAATTACCTTTAAATTCAAGAATTACACAGAGGATCCTTTTTCAAAGCAAATGCCCCTGATTTACGTCTCTGATTTACGTCTTTATAAGGCAGGCATTTAAAAGTATTAGTTTTGCTTAAATGACACCCATGATATTCAAGCTGAAAATAAAAGGATCACTGCATATATATCAAGGGTTTTATCATCAGATTCCACTGGAAGACACTGTGTCTACAACCTGTATGGTCTAAAGAACAACAGAGTAGGGGAGACCTGTCCAGTTCCAGGTGCAGAAAGATGTCAGTGTAACTTTCTCTCCTTAAAGCGCTAGGTGCCAGCTATCTTCATTTTACTACACAATAAGGAAAAGTATCACATGATTTAAAAACACACAGCCACTGGTAGAACAAAAAGGTCTTTCGGGACACATAAAAGGATGCATTTAAAAACCTGACTTAGTAAAAGTCACAATCACACGCAAAAAAAAACCTCCCCAAAACCTATGGAATTTGCTTAGCTCTAGCTCTACATCCTTTGTATACCATTTTAAAATATGCATGAATCTTAAATATGCGTGCATTTTAAAATATGCATGAAATAACAGCAGAATGGAAATAAGAGGGAACATATAAAGGCTGCATTCAAGTTTCCCTACTGCCACAATTCATCATTAACTTTTTTTTTAAAAGATTTTATTTATTTATTTGACAGACATAGATCACAAACAGGCAGAGAGGCAGAGAGAGAGAGAGGAGGAAGCAGGCTCCCCGCTGAGCAGAGAGCCTGATGTGGGGCTCGATCCCAGGACCCTGAGATCATGACCTGAGCCAAAGGCAGAGGCTTAACCCACTGAGCCACCCAGGCGCCCCATCATTAACTTTTTTTTTTAAAGATTTTATTTATTTATTTGACAGACTGAGATCACCAGTAGGCGGAGAGGCAGGCAGAGAGAAAGGAGGAAACAGGCTCCCTGCTGAGCAGAGAGCCTGATGTGGGGCTCGATCCCAGAACTCTGGGATCATGACCTGAGCTGAAGGCAGAGGCTTTAACCCACTCAGCCACCCAGGCGCCCCTCATCATTAACTTTAAAAGGTCCTATAGTGGGGGCGCCAGCTCAGGTCATGATCCCAGGGTTCTGGGATCGAGCCCCACATCAGGCTCTCTGCTCAGCGGGGAGCCTGTTTCCTCCTCTCTCTGCCTGCCTCTCCGCCTACTGGTGATCTCAGTCTGTCAAATAAATAAAATCTTTCAAATAAATAAATAAATAAATAAAATAAAAGGTCCTATAGTGAGAGTGCATCAGTGAAAATGGCAGATCCTCAAACTCCAAAAGCCTGTCCTTTGACAAAAAGTGAATAAATTTACAAAAACCTGAAATCACCTGTATCAGAATTCTGGAAACTAATCTAAAGTTTATAGTAACAAGGAAAATACTTATTAAAGAAAGAAAAAAAAACCAGCATAATCTAGGCAACAGGACTTTATAGTACTTTAACTTACTCTGACCCTATCTTGCACTTTTGGCCAGGAAATGATTTCTACTTAGGGGTAGACAGGATACTATTTCTCTTCTTGTGTCTTTATGCTAAGATGCCACACAAAAACAACTGAGGTGACCAATTCATAGGAAAGTGGCTGAACAGGCACAGAACTAATTTACTTTGAGTCATGTTTGTGGGATGGAAAGAATCAAATCCTAATAGGTAAGCAAATCATCTGTAGATTATACTCAGTATAGAATTTACCTAAAATTAAAAGTCTTCACAAAATCAAATGCCAAAATGTAACAAAGAACAAACTAACACTGTCACTAACAATGACAAAATTTATTTACAATATACTTACAATGGATACCTTCTAATGATCTTCCCAACAATAAACTTTAGAGAAAAGCTAACCATTACCAACAACAAACTTTAGAGAAAAGCTAACCATTACAGTAGCTAGTAGCCATGTATGTGGCTATTTAAATTTAACTTAATAAAAATTGGGGCACCTGGCTGCCTCAGTCAGTAGAGCATGCAACTCTTGATCTCACAGTTATGAGTTTGAACCCCAGAGTGGGTGTAGAGATTACTTAAAAAAATAAAAAATCAGGGGCCCCTGGATGGCTGAGAGGGTTAATCCTCTGCTTTCGGCTCCAGTTGTGACCTCAGGGTCCTGGGATCGAGCCCCACATTGGGCTTTCTGCTCGGCAGGGAGCCTGCTTCCCCCTCTATCTCTGCCTCTTTGCCTACTTGTGATGTCTCTGTGTGTCAAATAAACAAATAAAATATTTTAAAAAATCAAATGTGAAGGGTGCCTGGGTGGCTCAGTGGATTAAAGCCTCTGCCTTCGGCTCAGATCATGATCCCAGGGTCCTGGGATCGAGCCCCGCATCAGGCTCTCTGCTCAGCAGGAAGCCTGCTTCCTCCTCTCTCTCTCTCTGCCTCTCTGCCTGTTTGTGATCTATGTCTGTCAAATAAATAAATAAAAAGTCTTAAAAAAAAAATAAAAAATGAATTCCTTTACAAAATTAAATAAGATTTACAAATTTCAGTCACACTGGCCACATTCTGAGTGCTCCACAGCCATTACAGAGTCTTCCCTTGGACAGTGAAGCTTTTAAGAGATCAAAAAGAGTATAGGTCTGTCAAGTAATACTTTGTATCCTGAAGACAAACGACTATGGGGCCTAATCAGATGCATTACTCAAAAAATTTATTAAGTGTTTACCATCTGCTCTAAGAACAGAGCAGATAATTGGGGCGCCTGGGTGGCTCAGTGGGTTAAGCCACTGCCTTCAGCTCAGGTCATGGTCTCAGGGTCCTGGGATCGAGCCCCGCATCGGTCTCTCTGCTCAGCAGGGAGCCTGCTTCCCTCTCTCTCTCTCTGCCTGCGTCTCTGTCTACTGTGATCTCTCTCTGTCAAATAAATAAATAAAATCTTTAA
>NC_081568.1:72372720-72385459 GCF_022355385.1 Mustela nigripes | reverse complement strand
CTCTCTGTCAAATAAATAAATAAAATCTTTAAAAAAAAAAAAAAAAAAAAAAAAAGATTTAAGAACAGAGCAGATAATAAAGTCACTACATCCACGGAACTCATATTGCTGGGGGAGGGGGAAACACATACAAGTAAAAATATACTACAATTTCTGTGATGAGTACTATGAAGAAAAATAAACCGGTAAAGAGCTAGGATGAGGTAAGGCTTCTTTTCTCAGAAGTGATGTGTGCACCTCAAAGTAACTAGGCTAGTGCCTGAGATAATACACAGTGTGAGAAAGGGTCCTCTGGAGCCATCAAAGCCCTTTAAAGCACTAAGTATGCAGACTTTGAGCTTACAGAACACACAGAATGAACCTCTCCACAGCTCCAAACCCAGGATGCAACAAATATTTAGTTCATTAAATAGATGAAGTGGATCTGACTGGTCTACACCTGTAAGTCTACTACAAAGATACTCAGATTAAATATAAATGAAGGGACGCAAGTGGTCCTACTATGCAGTGGGAGAATACATTAGGGGAAAAATACAAATGGAAACTCTTTCAAACTCATTCGTGAATGTGTGAAAGAAAGTTAAAAACCAAATCTGATTGGGGTGCATGGGTGGCTCACTAAGTTAAGCATCCAACTCTTAGTTTAGGTTCAGGTCATGAGATCTAATCCTAGGTATGGCTCCATGCTCAGAAAGGAGTGTGCTTGAGACTCTCTCCCCTTCCCTCTCCCTCTGCTACTCTCCTTGCTCGTGTGCACCCCCATGCCACACAATCTCTCAAACAAATAAAATCTAAAAACAAACAAAACAAAACACACACAAAAAAACAAATCTGATCACTCTATATGATACTTGTATACTTTGTGTTAGATATCCTCATTTTTTTTTTTTAAGATATGCAAGAGCTTTTATGGGCACAATTTCACAGGGACCACTTGCTTGGATAAACATTCATTACGTGAGCTAATATACTGATTTATTTTCTAACATAAACTTTGGCCAGAATATTCTACTTATTAGAAGCATAAACACATAAGTCCTTAAAATGCATGTTTTCCTTTAGAGTGATTCTCTAATTTGACTGAATCTTCAAGACTAAAAGAGTTCCATATACAGATCACTAACCTCTCTATATATACTCAATTTCTAAATGAAGACCTTAAATGATATATAAAATTATTTTTTTCTTGGAAGTATTCCTTATTTTTATTCTATCAAGAACTGACCTTATAGTCTCTCCATGCCTGTTACATCTATATCAACTCTAACCTAACTCAAGACTACGATAGAACAGCAATACATACTTTCAATTGCCAAGTAAATTTTCCGCTCTCCTTCCTTAGGTTCTTTTCCAGGTGGGAAATATGTTCCTCTGATTGTAATTGCAGCTTCAGAATATTCACTGATTCTCTGCAGAGCTTCCTTAGAGGTAACTTTCCACCTAGCAGTCTATGAAACAGAGTGGGGGAAAGATATCACTTCACAACAGGACAAAAACCTGGTGTATTGACAAAGAATAGGCTAGTTAAATAATATTATGATCAATATCTAGAATATAATTTAAAAAAAAGAATACAATTAACACCTTCACATAAAATCATTAGATCCTAATGTAACTAGAATATACTTATATAAATAAAATTTCTATTGTTGTCTCCCTCATCTAAATAAAAAGTGAAGTAGCTATTAAAATGTTCACAGGTTTTAAAGAAGGTATTTTTGCTCCTCAAGAAGAGTTTTTACTCCATGATTTAAAAAAGGTTGAAAACTATTACTTGCCTGTGGGAAGTCATTGATCTCTAATTCTTCCTCGTATCTCTTAAAAGATTCATTCTGTCCACCATCCTGTCTCTCCTCTTCTTGTTTCTCCAAAGGCACATAATTGAGCTTGGCATTAATCTTTTCAGCAAGTTGCTCCGCAATGGTTTTGGCAGACACAGTGGGAGCCAGGATGGTGCCACCTCTGAGAATTGCATTGGTGGCCTGTTGCATCACATCCTGCAGTTAAAGAAGACCTACAGTCAAATCTCAACTGAGGGCAGAGATAAGATCAGGATCCTACCACAAATTATTCTCTGGAAAGCCACTAACTAGAAGCATCTTTCTATTGCAGAGTCCTACTCAAGTGTAATTTAGCAGTACATATTAATAGTTTAATATATCTATCTCCCTTACACTGATGAGAAAAATAAAGAATATTCAACTCTATTATTAAAAACTCTACTGGATGGGCGCCTGGGTGGCTCAGTTGGTTAAGCAACTGCCTTCAGCTCAGGTCACGGTCCCGGAGTCCCGGGATCGAGTCCCGCATCAGGGTCCCAGCTCCATGGGGAGTCTGCTTCTCCCTCTGACCTTCTCGCCTTTCATGCTCTCTCTCACTGTCTCTCTCTCTAATAAATAAATAAAAATCTTAAAAAAAAAAAAACTCTACTGGATCAAAATTAGGTAACTCTTGGTATCAAATATAGTAAAATATTTCTAAAATCATTTATATAACTTTGTGGCTCCTTAGAGTTTCCTCTAAATTAGCAACTTTGTCCACTACCACTGAACTTTCCTCCTCCCACAACCAAAGCTCATGTCCAATAAATGACAGTAAATGACTGACTTACCTTTTTACTTCATTTTGTACTTAAACCTTTTAATTTGAACTTAATTTTACTATATGCCTAATGTGAGCAGAACTCTGTAGGTAGTACATGACTCAAACCTCAAGCTTTTCTAACAATGAGAAGGCGTGGCTATTTGCTTTCACCAGTAAAGAGTTACTAGCAATAATAAACCCAGAGAACATTAGATTGGGCACTATAATCCCCGTTTTCAGAGGAATTAAGGCGTGAGTATAGCAGACATTTCACGGTAACTCACTGGCTAAACACTTGATCTTAGCCAAGCAGCAGAGAAGAGATTCTTGCTGGCTCAACAAAACAAACAGAAACCTGAGACTCTAAACCTCAACTGCAACTGCCTCATTAAGTCAGTGCACTAGCATCTGGCTTGGTCATTCCAGCTTGGGTGTTACAGTCCTGAAACTATCCAACCTACTGGACAGAGGGTTCTATAGCTCCACAAACTCTCAGAAACTTCAAAACACTGTTAAAATACACAAACTATTCTTTGGGAATGCTATGAAAGTTTACCCTTAGTTAAAAATTAAGCTGGTAATTTTTTAAAAATTAGGGGTGCCTGGGTGGCTCAGTGGGTTAAGCCTCTGCCTTCAGCTCAGGTCATGATCCCAGTGTCCTGAGATTGAGCCCCATGTTGGGCTCTCTGCTCAGCGGGGAGCCTGCTTCCCCTCCTCCCCTGCCTGCCTCTCTGCCTACTTGTGATCTCTGTCAAATAAATAAATAAAAATCTAAAAAAAAAATTTATTAATAAAAAAAAGCTCTCAAGAGAAAGATGGCATGTCAAATATTTAACACATTTTCCACTGGTTAAGCCCATGTTAGTTTGAATTATGTAACCAGGTATTATGCTTCTGAGGAATTGTTTGTGTGCCCAATAAATCATCCCATAAAAGCAGATCAAAAAATAAAAAGCAGAGTGGCTGGGTGGCTCAGTCAGTTAAGCAACTGCCTTCAGCTCAGGTTGTGATCCCAGGGTCCTGGAATTGAGCCCCACATAGGGCTCCCTACTGAATGGGGAGTCTGCTTCCCCTGTGTCCCTCCCCCAGCTTGTACTCTCTCTTTCTCTCTCAAATAAATAAATAACATTAAAAAAAAAAAAAAAAAGGAAAAAGAAAGGGAGTTATTTCCTTAAGATTTTGGTAAGCTCAATCAGAATATTACTTTAAAAATCAGCAGCTAACTTCCTTCAGTTAGGAGTTCCAAAATAGGCATTAGGACTTCTGTTAACCATATAAGAGGCATCATCCAAATGCAGTAATTAAAGAATTCTGTATTCAGATTAAGTTAAATTCCCACTAACTCAATGTCTAGAACAACTGGTTCACTTGCGCTAACATAAAAAGTAATGACTAAAACTTGGAACAAATTACTTAATACCTGAGACTCAATGCCCAAATTCTTCTGAGCATTGATTCTAAGAGCCAACCTCTTAGCAATTTCTAATTTCTCAGCATTTCCTGCAGTTGGAGCAGGAACACTGGATGTTCCAGGAGCAGCCATATCTTTAACTCTCTTCTTTGAATTAAACATACTTTCAATTTGTTCATCAATCTAAATAAGGAAAAAAAAAAGATTAATAAAAATTGGATTAAAAATACCAATTTAGATATATCCACAGAAACTAATAAAGAATATTTCTATCAAAGGACTAGAATTAGACACTTGTATTTATGTTAATTCAACCACACAGACTAACAGCTATTTGCTGAGGGTAGCACATTTTAAAAAATAAGTTACTTATGGCAAGAGAAACAAAAAAGAGTAAGAGAAAGAAAACAGAGAATACAATGCCACATGAACCAAGTGAGCACACTCCTAAGTGGAAATACATCCCATCCCAGTTTAGCAATTGAGGAACATGTGCTGTCAAGACAGAGCACCCAACATGTTGCAGCTGAGAAGTCACTATGACTTGAGGCTAAATTAAACTGCAATGAAAGAGGCTGGAAAAAGGGCAGTGTAACTCAAGGCCAGCAGGCCACTAAAAATACAGTCAACAGTTCTCAGGGAGAATGGTTCATGTTCCTAAGGCAGGGGTCCCCAAATCCTTCTCAACTTCTAAACGTAAATGGATTTGCCTTAAAAACTGGGTAACAGAAAGGCACCTGGGGGGCTTAGTCAGTTAAGTGTCTGCCTTCAGCTCAGGTCATGATCCTAGGGTCCTGGGGTGGAGCTACACGACAGGCTCCCTGCCCAATGGGAAGTTGGCTTCTCCCTTTGCCCCCTCCTCACTCATGGTCTCTCGCTCTCTCCCCCAAATAAATAAAAACTTAAAAAAATATATTGGATAACAAAATCAGAAAATAAGGCTTTACTATTTAATTCCTTTGAAACCAAAAAAGGAAAAAAAGTTAAGGTTGGTTTCCTCACCGAAGCAAGAAAAAAGGATGACTGCTTCAGCTCTTCCAGGAGCCATGTAAGTCCAACTGTAACTGTGTCATCCTGACTGGACACATCTACCTCATAAACTATTTGCATTTCCTTTTAAAGATGCCTTCTGTCCAGCAATGACTATTGATAATACCCACTAAAGAAGACACAAACCCCTTTTTATACTTAAATTAAGCTAATAAGGCCTCATGTGCTAAAGCTCAAACCCAGGGAAGAGCATGGATAAAGTTTCAAAAATTAATTAAGTGGGGAATCTGGGTGGCTCAGTCAGTTGAAGCATCTGACTTGTGATTTCAGCTCAGGTCATGATTTCAAGGTTGTGAGACTGAGCCCTGCATAGGGCTCCATGCTCAGTGCTGATTCTGTTTGAGATTCTCTCCCTCCCTCCTTCTGCCCTTCTCCCTACTCATGCTTACTCTGTCTCTCTCACAAATTAATAAATAAGAAAAAAAAAACTAACCAGAGAGATTCAATGAGATTCAAAATAATTTTCAAGGTAACAAAAAAAAGCTGAGCCTGCATGGCTCAGTAGGTTAAAGCATACGACTTCTGATTTCTGCTCAGGTCATGATTTCAGGGTTGTGAGACTGAGCCCTGAGTCAATCTCCGTGCAGGTGTGCATCCTGCTTAAGATTCTCTCTCTCCCTCTGCCCCTACCCACCCTAAAAAGAAAATAAAACTGGGAGGTGATTTCAAAGCAGGGCCATCAATTCTTTAATATTCTTCTTCTTCAGTGGAGCTTCTCCTTGAGGGTGGGCTGGACTTAGTGACATATTTCTAAGAGCCAGAATAAAGTAGTAGTGCTAGTGTGTAACTTTAGACATTAGTCATAAAAGGCCTTAAGGCTTCCTCTCTGCTCACTCCTTCAGCTCAATCACTTTGGGAAAAGCAAACTGCCATGTTGTGAGGACACAGGCAGAGGAAAGAAAAGAGGTATCCTGCCAACAACACAGTGAGTGAGCCATCTTAAAAGAACATGATCCTGTATCAGTCAAGCCTTCAGATTGCCATGCCCGGGGACACCAGCTTTACTGCAACCTCAGTGAGACCCTAAGCCAGAACTACCAGGCTAAACTGCTCCTGATCTCCTACCCCCCCAAAAATGTGAGATAATAAGTGTTTGTTGTCTTATCTACAAGGTTTTGGATTGATTTGTTACACCATAAGCAAAAACTGTAACACTGACTTAATTAAATTTTAAGTCGGTATGGTATATTAGAAAGAAATGGTTAATGAGAGATGTGGGGTCTGGTGCTGTCTGAGCTTAAGAGGCAATGTGGCTGTGGGCCAAATACTTTTTCTGGGAATCAAATTTCTCAAACAACAAGATCAGAATGAATTCCTGATTCTAAAATTATGTCCTGAGCTTAGGTTTAATCGAAAAAACAAAAAAACCCAACTTCTATGTTCAATGATCAAATGTGTTAGAGAATTTCTGAGTTAAACAAGCTTCTTGAATTGAGGATTTTATACATACTTTGATATGCTAATACCATTACCAGTGGTATACACTAGGAAGAGTTTCCAAAAATTATGTTGTAATGAAAACATGCTCTTCTAAAGCTATAGCTTCTTTGGGTCCAAAGGACACTCTGTAAAACCACGAATATGCTGAGTTCTCAGGGTCCCTCTTCACTGGGTCACAAATAATGCCATTAGCTAAGACCATGGCATCTGAAGTAAGACTGGAATGGGTACAGGGCCCAGCTCATTCCATTAACTGCTATGTAAATCTGAAAAGATTATTTCTAAGTCTCAGTCTCCTCAATTATAAAATGGGAATACTCTTTTGAGTATCCACCTTGTCTGGATAATGTGCAGAACTAAATGAAGTATTCCCTGTAAAGCATCTGACACAATGCATGGCACTTAGTAACACTCAAAAATGCTAACTATTACTGCTTTTAGTTTTTTAAGTAAGTTCTACTATACTCAACATGGGTGGGGCTTATATTCAGGACCCAAAGATGAAAACGCACATGTTCAACCAACTGAGCCCCCCCAGGTATCCTAACTACCATTAATGACAATATAACAATTAAGTTTAACAAAATAAAAATATTAGTACTGATATTATAAAAGACATGGGGAGCCAGGGACTCTTCACACCACTGCGGGGGATGCAGACTAGTATTCACTTTGCAGGAGGACAATCTAACAATGTTTCAGAACCAAATTTGATACACCTTTTAGCCTAGTAATTCCATTTACACATTCAACTTCAACTTAATCTGATGAATGTGCAAAATTAAATGTGCAAGGATAAGCAGTAAAGAACAGTTTATGATTAAATATATTCCAAATATGAATATATAGAAACCCACATATTCGAAATTAGGGGTCTGATGTGGAACATCCATATTATGTAACCATTAAGAATAATGTAAGAGGGCGCCTGGGTGGCACAGTGGGTTAAAGCCTCTGCCTTCGGCTCAGGCCATGATCCCAGGATTCTGGGATCGAGCCCTGCATCAGGCTCTCTGCTCAGCAGGGAGCCTGTACCCCTTCCTCTCTCTCTGCTTGCCTCTCTGCCTATTTGTGATCTCTGTCTATCAAATGAATAACAAATAAAAATCTAAAAAAAATAATAATAATGTAAAAATGAGGGATGCCTGGGTGGCTCAGTCAGTTCAGCATCTAACTCTTGATTTTGGCTCAGGTCATGATCTCAAGGTTGTGGGAGTAAGCGCTGGTAGGGTCTGTGCTCAGCAGGGAGCGTGCACAAGATTCTCTCCTACCCCTTCCTCCACTTGGGCATGCGAGCACGCTCTCTCAAATAAATAGAAATAAATCTTTAAAAATTCACTTTAAAAAAATGCAAGAATGAATTTATTAAAACGAGAATATTTTAACCTAAGACTATTGTTGTAAAGAAGGTTTATAAAGCAGCATGGCCTCATTTTTATGAAAATACATAAATATGGATAGGGCATAGGAGAATATACACAGAGACAGAGAAAGGGTAGGGAAGGTCACATACCAAAAAGGTTTGCAAGAACTGGCTATCTCAACAAGAGATAAGAATGGTTAAGACCTCCAGGATGAAAGCAACAATGCTTCAACTGGCAAGAATGAGGCTTAGAAAACGGACACTTACGTCAACTGCAGCATCCTCATCATCTGAATCTTGCAGACCGAGAGCCGCTTTTTGCAACTTTTTCCTCTCATTAGCCAAAGCTTGTTCTGTTTCATCAAACTTGAATCCCTTACCAGAGAACCCACTACTCTTTTTAATTATTTTTCCTTCCTTTCAAGGAAAAATAAAAAAGGTTAGTTTCATACTAAAAAGCTTTAGTGTTCAAGAACTTAGGAGTAATTATTTTTCAAGGTCATACAGGTCAATGTAACAAAAAGTTCATCTAGTACAAGAACAACAAAAAAAGAACTCTGCGAAATACTGAGCTGAAGCAAGAGAGGATTTTGTTTTCACTCCTTTTCCCCTCCTAAAAAGATAAAATAATCCCATCAAGGTTTACAAATATTAAATATTCAACACAATAATGAGCTGCATAAAAACAATGGGTGTTAAAAAAAACTCACAGCTTTCTGCTGATCTTTGAAATCACTCCAAAGTTTCTCCAGATCAGGAGGTACTGCAGTTCCCGACAATTCAAGAGCTTTAATTATGTCACCGGCATAGCGAGCTTGATCTTCTGTGATAAAAGTATATGCATAACCCTAATGAATGATGAAAAAGTGGAACTATTAGGCACTAACAACATGACTCTTACTCAGATCACAAGATAAAATCTGAACCTAATATATCCTCTTAAGACTAACTTCATTACTAAAGAATTTTTAAAAAAGGAGAGTCCTACTAAATTCTTTAATGCTACAAGTGAAATATCTAAGTTTAATATTTAAGAATAAGCAAAACCAAGGGCGCCTGGGTGGCTCAGTGGGTTTGGCTTCTGCCTTCAGCTTGGGTCATGATCTCAGGGTCCTGGGATTGAGCCCCGAATCGGGCTCTCTGCTCAGCAGGGAGCCTGCTTCCCCTTCTCTCTCTGCCTGTTTGTGATCTCTCTCTCTCTCTGTCAAATAAATAAATAAAATCTTAAAAAGAAATTCTGTAGGGAGGTGCTTTCTTTAAAAAAAAAAAAATAAGCAAAACCAGAAAATGTGATTTCTTCATGTATATAGAATTATGATTTTAGATAAATGCACAAATGCACGGTCATGCATAGGAATTTTAATATAGTACATTATTTTTACCCTTTCTATTTGCATTCCTTTCCTACACGACCTACTCTACCACTCTATTCCAACTAACTTGTATCAACTTTCTAGGATGTAGCTTTCCACATATTTTTTCCCCTACATAGATTTTCTTTTCTTTTTTTTTTTAAGATTTTATTTATATGACAGACAGAGATCACAATTAGGCAGAGAGGCAGGCAGAGAGAGAAGGGAAGCAGGCTCCCTGCTGAGCAGAGAGCCCAATGCAGGGCTCGATCCCAGCACCCTGGGATCCTGACCTGAGCCGAAGACAGAGGCTTTAACCCACTAAGCCACCCAGGCACCCCACCCCTACACAGTTTTTAAGACCAATAAAAGATTTTAAAAATTTATGTGTGTGCATATATGTATTTGTATGTATGTATGTACGTACATACATAAACATGCACAACTCTAGCCTTTTTCTTGCCTGAACCACAAAGCTCCTGGAGGGACACCTGGGAGGCTCAGTCCATTAAGTGTCTGTCTTTATTTCAGGTCATGATCCCAAGGTCCTAAGACTGAGTTCTGCGGTAGGCTCCTTGCTCAGCGAAGAGCCTGCTTTTCCCTCTACTGCCACTCCCCCAGCTCGTACTCTCTCTGACAAATAAATAAAATCTTAAAAAAAAAAAGTTCCTGGAGACATGTGAAACCTAAGGCTTTAGAGAATCCCCAGGGAGATGATGTAGCTGACTTCATCTTTTTATAATATACATATGTGTGTATACAAGTATATAGACACACATGTATACATACATGTGTATATATATACATGTGTACAAAATATATATATACACACACATATACAAAAATGAAGTTAGTTATATCAATTCTTTTTTAAGGTCTGTATGTACACACACACACACACACACACACACACACGACACACCCCATATGACAGAGATTGGATGTGGACCAAAAAGGCTACAATTTTTACTATGTGCCCCTGTACACACTTTCCCAAATATATAGAATAACTCAGGTTAAAAGAATAAGAGCCATCACTACTTATTAGCTGTGCAAGCTTGGGCAAGTAACTTAACTTTCATGTGCCTTAGCTTTTCTCATCTATTAACTGGGGTAATATTATTTACCTCAAAGGGAAATTGTAAGGATAAAGTGAGACAGTATGTATGAAAAGCACTGAAAACAACACTTCGAACTCCATAAGAACTACATAAATATAGCCTATTGTTATTAACATTATTGTTTCACTATGTAGAAATGACCAGGATTGTATCATCATCAATGCTTCCAACAACAAAATATTTTGCTGCCTTCAAGAAGAATGACTTAGACTTTAAAAAAAAAAAAAAAAGAAAAGAAAAAGAATGACTTAGACTATATACTTAACCAGACTACAGACAAGTTTAAAAAGCAAGTAATATACATAGCAAATGGAGTGGGACAGGGGAGTAATGAGAAAAAAGGGTGACAGTTTTGGAGAAAAGTATACTTTATGGTCCTACATGGTAAAAATATTAATGAAAGGGGTGCCTAGGTGGCTTAGCAGGTTAAGCATCTGCCTTCAGCTCAGGTCATGATGCCAGGGTCCTGGGATCTAGTCCTGAATTGGACTCCAGGCTCAGCAGGGAGTCTGCTTCTCCCTCTCCCTCTACCTTCCCTCCCCCGCTCACTCACTCTTTCTCTCTCAAATGAAGAAATATTGTAAAAAAATTTTTAAAAATTAATGAAAGATCCCAATTATATACATGTACGTATATACCTACACAGCCAACACAGAAAGTTTTAGGTAGGGTAAAATAAAAAAAAAAAAAACCCTGAAAGAGGACATAAACAATTAATACTATCTGCCTAAATAGAACAGCTGGTTGGTTATCTGACAATTTTAATAATACTATATACAGAAATGATAAATATCAACTAGTCCCCATACTCCGATAATTGATCATTTTCAAAATGTCTTCATAACACTTATTATTTTTTTTTTTTTAAAGATTTTATTTATTTATCAGAGAGAGAGAGGGGGAGAGAGCGAGCACAGGCAGACAGAATGGCAGGCAGAGGCAGAGGGAGAAGCAGGCTCCCCGCTGAGCAAGGAGTCCGATGTGGGACCCGATCCCAGGACGCTGGGATCATGACCTGAGCCGAAGGCAGCTGCCCAACCAACTGAGCCACCCAGGCGTCCCATAACTCTTATTATTTACTGCTTAAAATCCTACCCAAAAAAACCCTCTATATTTTATTATAATGGAAATCAACTTTGAAAAATTCTTTTTACTTTATTGCCTGCTCTTCCAGTCCGTCCTGCTCTGTGCACATAATCCTCATAATGGTTGGGGCAGCTGTAATTTACTACAAGAATCAGATGTTTCACGTCTAGACCCCGAGCAGCAACAGAAGTAGCTACGAGAAGTTTGCAGGTCCCATTCTTAAAGTCATTTATGATGCTATCTCTGTCATATTGATCAATGCCTGCAAGTAAATTTAAAAAAAAAGTTATAAAACCACACACTGCAATTAAATTTTTCATTTCCTCAGAAACAGAAATAAGTTAAACACAGAGTAAAGAATAAATCCAACGTACACTGACCACATATCCACCAACAACAGTATAAAAAATAAAACACTAAAGGCAAGATCAAAGGCTACTGCTATTAATTCATTTATTAATCTTCCAAATCTGCCCTTGTATGGTTCCCCTTCTTATGTATAAGGGTTATAAATGCAGAAGTCCCATCTCAGATTCATTTACCTATACCTGTTCAGCAGATAAAAGGCAGGTACATTCAGCCTACGTTAACAGGATTCATATCGTTCTCTTTCTCTTATGGGTCAATTAGAGCCTTGCCAACCATTGTTTTTCCGAGCACCAGAAACAGCATCACATGGGACACTATTAGAAATGCAAAATCTCAACTCCTTCTCCAAACTAATGAATCAGATACTACATTTTTAACAAGATCCTTAGGAGATTACACTTTCCTATTAAAGTTTGAAATACATTGGTTAAAAAGTATATACCCAATTGGTTAAATATGTTACCCAAAGAGCCTCGAGGGAACTGATAAAGGAGAATGTAAAATGCCAAAATGTTCTACTGTAAGATACTCAGACTACAAACTGATTTTATGATGGAGAATTTCTAGTAATTATAAAATGGAATGGGGTAAATTCTCAAACCCTGAAATTGATTTCTGCAGTAGGAAATATCCTAAGACTTCACATAAGATTTGAGTTTAAAAATACAGAGAATACGGGGGCACCTGGGTGCTCAGTGGGTTAAGCCTCTGCCTTCGGCTCAGGTCATGATCTCAGGGTCCTGGGATCGAGACTCGTATGGGGCACTCTGCTCAGCAGGGAGCCTGCTTCCCTCTCTCTCTCTGCTTGGCTCTCTGACTGCTTGTGATCTCTGTCTGTCAATAAATAAGTAAAAATCTTTTTTTTTTTTTTTAAAGATTTTACTTATTTATTTGACAGGCAGAGAGGCAGGCAGAGAGAGAGGAGAAAGCAGGCTCCCCGCTGAGCAGAGAGCCCGATGCGGGA
>NC_081568.1:72322734-72372320 GCF_022355385.1 Mustela nigripes | reverse complement strand
ATAGGGGCGCCTGGGTGGCTCAGTGGGTTAAAGCCTCTGCCTTCGGCTCAGGTCATGATCTCAGGGTCCTGAGATCGAGCCCCGCATTGGGCTCTCTGCTCAGCGGGAAGCCTGCTTTCCCCCTCTCTTTGCCTGCCTCTCTGCCTACTTGTGATCTCTGTCAAATGAATAAATAAAAAAATCTTTAAAAAAAAAGAGAATACTTAACATCTATGTATATATCAATGTTAATTAATGTTACCTAAAATTTAAATGTATTCTTCAAAGACTGAATTAAAGAAAGTATTTGGAGCTAATGTCAAAGCAAGTGGAATCTAACACTGACCCCAAAAGTCTTACAAGAAAAAGTAATGGAATCAATATCGATATAAATTAAATTTAAAAGGTGCGAAAGCTTTTTAGACTGACATATCCCGACTACTTAACTCAACTGCATGTACCTTATTCCATGAAGTGAATATAATATACTAAGTGAAGTATATGGGATACCTGTCCAACAATTAACCCTCTTCCTTCTATTTCGTTTTTGTTTTTTTTTTTCCCTAAAGATTTTATTTATTTGACAGAGAGAGAGAGATCACAAGTAGACAGAGAGGAAAGCAGAGAAGAGGGGGAAGCAGGCACCGTGCTAAGCAGAGAGCCTAATGCGGGACTCAATCCCAGTACCCTGAAATCATGACCCGAGCCGAAGGTAGAGGCTTAACCCACTGAGCCACCCAGGTGCCCCAACCCTCTTCCTTTTAAACATAACCCCAATTTCATTCAAATATCCACCCAACACACGGTCATGTATATCAAACCAGACTTGAGCCTAATTCTCAGTAGTAGGATGTGAATGAATCCCCCTCAGACTTTCTGCGCTAAGGCTGCCTTTATAGTCTTAAAATTAATAAAGATCAAACTCAGAGAGTTTTACTTTACATAAGTCATCTCTATCTATATTTAATGTGTTAGAAACTCTAACTGGGGCACCTGGGTGGTTCAGTCAGTTAAGTATCTGGCTTCAGCTCAGTTCAAAATCTGAGTCCTAGGATCAAGCCCCGTGTCACACTCTACTCTCAGGGGGCTGAATTTGCTTATCCCTCTCCCTCTTACCCCCTCAATCACTCATACTCTTTGTCTCTCTTAAGTAAATCAGTAAAATCTTAAAAAAAAAAAAAAAAAGAAAGAAAGAAACCAGAATGGAGAAAAATTTTTAAGTAGTTATTACCTTATTTAAAAAATTTTAAAAAGCAATTATGTATTACAATTGATAATATTTTTGTGAAAATAACCATTCTGATATAGTAGAGTAATTTATTAAGATGCTTCACAACTTTGTAAATCTCTTTAATGTCTGGCTTAGTAGAGGACAGTTGCATGTTGTATCTTTTGCATCCCATCTGGTGCAATATAACATGCCATGAAGCCTTTAGAAAACTACTCTATTCACTCCTAATGGAATGAAAGTGGAAAAGGCAAAGCACATAATGAGATTATTACACAAATACTTGTGGTCTCATGAACCTCTGAAATTCTGAGAGACCCACAGGAGTACAATACCTTAAGAACCATTAATCATTCTGTTTGCTTATGAATGATTTAGGCATAACCATGTGATGCAATTCTGACAAAAAGAGACAAGAGAAGTACAGATAAGGGATTATGGAGGAAAATGTCCTTACTTACAGAAAAAACACATTTCTGGGGTTCTTGGGTGGCTCAGTGGGTTAAGTATCTCCTTTGGCTCAAATCATGATCTCAGTGTTCTGAGATCAAGTCCAGCATTGAGGCTGTGAGTCTGCTTATTCCTCTGCCCCTCCCCCCATTCATGATTACTCTCCTTCTCTCTTAAATCAATAAATAAAATCTTACAAAAAAAGAAAAAGAAAAAACATACATTTCCCTCAATGAAGGAGAAACTATTTATTGGGCCAACCCTCCTGCAGAGAACAACTATGAATTCTAAATAAAATCTTAAAAAAAAAAAGGAAATAAAAATATATATAAACAGGACTTCAAAATTTAGACTTTTGTGCATCAAAGGACTACCCAGAGGGTGAAAAGACATCCACAGAATGTGAGAAAACATATGTAAATTGTACATCTGATAAGGGACTGCTATCTAGAATATATAAAGAAATCCTACAACTCGGCAATTGGGGAAGAAAAAAAAACTCATTAAAAATGGGCAAAAGCGGGGCAACTGGGTGGCTGAGTGGGTTAAAGCCTCTGCCTTCGGCTCAGGTCATGATCCCAGGGTCCTGGGATCAAGCCCCACATTGGGCTCTCTGCTCAGCAGGGAGCCTGCTTCCTCCTTTCTCTCTGCCTGCTTCTCTGCCTACTTGTGAATTCTGTCAAATAAACAAATAAAATCTTTTAAAAATAGTAATAATAAACAAATAAACAAGTTATCTTTAAAAAATGGGCAAAAGCCTAGAATATTTCTCCAAAGAGGATGTACAAATGCCAAATAAGCACCTATAAAGATGCTCAATCTCAGTCATTAGAAAAATGGAGATCAAAACCAAAATGACATACTACTTCACATTCACAAGCAGAGCTATTACTAAAACAAGAGAAAATAACAAGCTACGCTTGGGTGGCTCAGATGGATGGGCATCTGCCTTTGATCTGCCAGGTCATGATCCTGGGATTGAGCCCCATGTTGGTCCTGGGACTGAGCCCCACGTTGGGCTCCCTACTTGGTGGGAAGCCTGCTTCCCTCTCCTTCTGTTGCTCCCCCTTCTTGTGCCCTCTAGCTCTCTCTCTCTGTCAAATGAATAAATAAAATCTTTTAAAAAAAAAAATTTTTTTTTTCAAGATTTTATTTATTCATTTGACAGACAGATCATAAGTAGGCAGAGGCAGGCAGAGAGAGAGGGGGAAGCAGGGTCCCTGCCAAGCAGAGAGCCTGATATAGGGCTCGATCCCAGGACCCTGATATCATGACCCGAGCCGAAGGCAGACGCTTAACCCACTGAGCCACCAGGCACCCCAAATAAAATCTTTAAAAGAAACAAAGGAAAAACGAGTGCTGGACAGGCTATGGATAAACTGGGACCCTACAGCACTGCTGGTGAGAATACAAAATGGAGCAACGGCTATAAAAAATAGCATGGTGGGGGGCGCCTGGGTGGCTCAGTGGGTTAAGCCACTGCCTTCAGCTCAGGTCATGATCTCAGGGTCCTGGGATCGAGCTCCGCATCGGGCTCTCTGCTCAGCAGGGAGCCTGCTTCCCCGAACTCTGTCTCTGCCTGCCTCTCTGCCTACTTGTGATCTCTCTCTCTGTCAAATAAAATTTAAAAAAAAAAAAAAAAAGATTTAAAATCCTTTAAAAAAAAAAATAGCATGGTGGTTTCTCAAAAAGTTAAAAATAGACTTACCATATGACCCAGCAATTCCACTTGCAGCTATACACCCAAAAGAAATGAAAACAGGAACTCCAACAGATACTTGTACACCAGTGTTCAAAGTAGCATTATTCACAGAAGCCAAAAGGCAGAACAACCCAAGTGTCCATCCATAGATGAATGAAAAAAGGAAATGTGGTATATGCATGCAATGGACTATTACTTAGCATTAACAAAAAGGAAATTCTTCTAACACCATACTTAAAAATAAACTCAAAATGGGTTAAAGAATTAAATGTGAGAACTGAAACCATAAAAATCCTAGAAGAGAGCACAGGCTCTCTGACACCAGCCAAACCAACATTCTCATAGATACATCTCCTGAGGCAAGTGAAATAAAAACACAACTGAGCCTGGCTAGCTCAGTCAATGTAGTGTGCAACTCTTGATCTTGGGATTGTAAATGTAAGCCCCGCACTGGCAAAGAGATTACTTAAAAATAAAATCTTTAAAAAAATAATAATAAAACAAAGAAGGGCACCTGGGTGACTCAGTCGGTTAAGCATCATCAAAAAGAATGAAACATATTTGCAACCATGTGGACGGAACTAGAGGGTATTACGCTAAGCAAAATAAAGTCAGAGAAAGACAAATACCATATGCTCTTACTCATATGTGGAATTTAAGAAACAAAACAGATAAGCATAGGAGAAGGGAGATCAGAGAGGGAGGGGAGATGAAGTCAGAGAAGGAGACAAGATTGAGTCAGAGAGGGAGACAAACCATAAGAGACTTTTAATCATAGGAAACAAACTGAGGATTACTGGAGGGGAGGGGAGAGAGGAAATGGGGTAACTGGGTGACAGACATTAAGAAGGGCATGTGATGTAAAGAGCACTGGGTATTATATAAGACTGATGAATCACTGACCTCTTCCCCTGAAACTAATATATTATATGTTAATTGAATTGAAATTTTAAAAAAATCGGCAGAAGACATGAACAGACATTTGTTCAAAGACATCTAGATGGTCAAGAGACAAATGGAAAGATGCTCAACACTGCTCATCAGGGAAATGCAAATAAAAACTACAATGAGCTATCATTCCACACGTGTTAGAAGGGCTAAAATCAACAACACAAGAAACAACAAGTGCTGGTAAGGATGTGGAGAAAAAAGAATCCTCAAGCACTCATGGGGGGAATGCAAATTGGTGTAGCCACTGTGGGAAGACTGTATAGAGGTTACCCAAAAACTTATAAATAGAACTACACTACAATCCAGTAATAGCACAACTGGGTATTTACCCAAGGAATACAAAAACACTCATTCAAAAGGACATATGCATGCCTAGGTTTATAGCACTATTATTTAAAATACAGAAGCAAGGGAACCTGGGTGATTCAGTCACTGAGCGAGCATCTGCCTTCGGCTCAGATCATGATCCCAGGTCCTGGGATTGAGCCCTGTGTTGGGCTCCCTGCTCTGTGGGAAGCCTGTTCCCTTTCTCCCACTCCCCCTGCTTGTGTTCCCTCTTGCACTGTGTCTCCCTCTGTCAAAACAAACAAACAAACAAATATGCAAGTAAATAAATAAATAATTTCAGAAATAAATAAATAATCAAAGAAAAATATGGAAGCAGCCCAAGTATCCATCAATAGATGAATGGATAAAGATGTAGGGTGTGAGGTGCCTGGGTGGCTCAGTGGTTAGGCCTCTGCCTTTGGCCCAGGTCATGGTCCCAAGGTCCTGGGATCGAGCCACGCATCGGGCTCTCTGCTCAGCAGGGAGCCTGCTTCCCTTCCTCTCTCTGCCAACTTGTGATCTCTGTCAAATAAATAAAATCTTAAAAAAAAAAAAAAAAAAAAAAGATGTAGGGTATATGTATGCATATATACAAGAAACAGATTCTTTTTTTTTTTTTAAAGATTTTATTTATTTATTTGATAGACAGAGATCACAAGTAGGCAGAGAGGCAGGCAGAGAGAGGGGAGGAAGCAGGCTCCCTGCGAAGCAGAGAGCCCGATGCGGGGCTCGATCCCGGGACCCTGGGATCATGACCTGAGCCAAAGGCAGAGGCTTTAACCCGCTGAGCCACCCAGGCGCTCCAAGAAACAGACTCTTAACTAGAGCACAGACTGACTGAGAGTTACCCCTAGAGATGTGGAAAGGGGGGGGAGGGTGAAATAGGTGATGGGAATTAAGAGTACATTTACGACAAGCACTAAGTGATGTGTAGAATTACTAAATCACTATAGTATACAACTGAATGTAATACAGACTGTGTTAACTATACTAGAATTAAAATACTTACTAAAAAAATAAGAAATTCTGGGGGTACCTGGGTGCCTTAGTCAGTTAAGCATCTGCCTTTGGCTCAGATCATGATCCCAGGGCCTTGGGATCAAGCCTCACACTGGGCTCCCTGCTCAGCGGAGAGTCTGCTTCTCCCTCTCCTTCTGCCTGCCTCTCTGCCTACTTGTGCTCTCTCTCTCTCTGTCAAATAAATGAATAAAATCTTAAAAAAAAAAAAAGAAAGAAAAAAGAAATTCTGATACATGATAAAACATCAATAAGCCTCACAGAAAATTATGCCACTGATTTATATACTTAAAAATAGTTAAAACAGTAAATTTTACATAATGTATATTTTATCCCAGTAACCAAAAAAAGGGAAAATATGAGGTATTTTCAAACATTAAAAGTTAACCAAATATATACCGTCAAAGTAACTCAAAGCTCCTTTAATTACATCCACAATGACATATGGTATGGTAGACTGTATTTTTCAAAGATGATAGCAGAAGTATGGCCTATTGTATATACTATTCTGCATAGGGAATGACCCTCGTATCAAGAACTGGGAGTCTATGCCTCTATCCCCTTGAATCTCAGCCAGTCCTGGGACTATTCTGACCTACAGAATATTGTGAAAATGAAAGTTCTGCCAATTCCCAGTACCATCCTTAACTGGCCTAATCAGCTTTTGGTCCTTGCCTTCCAGCCAGGTAGTCCCACGGAGAGGTCTGCAAAGGGAAGCACCCTTTGCAGACAACTGACCAGCACCCCTGGCCAATTGCCTTACGGAGCTCAGTCAAGAGCCAGGGCCAACACGCCAGCCACCTAAGTTAAGGCAATTTGGAAATGGACCCCCAGTCCCAATTAAGCCACCCCAGTAGATACAACATGAAACAGAAACTAGATAATATGTGCTGAGCTACACCCGCAGTGCAGATTTATAAATAAATGACATTTGCCACTAAATTTTGGGCTGGTTGATTACAAAGCCACTGACCACCAGATAAGTCCCACATACATTTAACAATGGAAATGTTACATCAAAACCAAAATGCTGGGGCGCCTGGGTGTCTCAGTGGGTTAAGCCTCTGCCTTTGGCTCAGGTCATGACCCCAGGCTCCTGGGATTGAGCCCCGCATCAGGCTCTCTGCTCGGCAGGGAAACTGCTTCCCCCCTCTCTCTGTCTGCTTCTCTGCCTCCTTGTGATCTCTGTCTGTCAAATAAATGAATAAAATCTTTAAAAAAACAAAAAACAGAAATGTTTTTTCAATTAAAGGTCTAATGTAAATCATGAAAATTCTATGTAGCATGGCACAATGGAAAGGATTTAATATGAAACAGAAATGTTAAGTTCAATTTCTCTTTATCTGATTAATGGCTACATGGTTTGGTCAAACCAATGTCTTCTTTCCTTTATATCTCTAAGATGGAACAACAATAATACTGAACTTCCCCATAGAGTTGTGAATAAAACTGAGATAGATGGTATGAAATCTGGCTCTAAATTACAGTACATGGTAAATATTATCATTCAGAACACAGCAGTGCTTGGCCAAATTAACTACTCAACAGATACTTCACTAAACATTACCTCCATGAAGAGACATGCAAGGATAAGATGCTCTCATTAAATCTTTCAGAAGACCATCAGCATGTTCCTGCTTATCCACAAATATAATGACAGATCCTGATTCTTGATAATGGCCAAGAAGCTCAAGTAACTTCAAGAATTTCTTTTCTTCTTCAATCACAATCTGAAAATATCAAGTTGTACCAAGTTAATGGGAGTAAAAATGCAGATATATCTCTTAAGCAAAAATATTTATTTTATTTGTGACAAATGGCTAAATGACAACATCTTGCTATATCTTTAGGAATGGGAAGTAAAATGTTGATTTTAACCAATTAACCAGTAAAACAGAACACACAAAAAAAGTCTAACTTTGAGAGAAGGGACTTGCCAATGTGAGTAAACCATCATCTAGTTCCCTCTGCCTCTTGACTTCACATCCTATTAACTAAAGAATAAAATAGGTATATGATATTTCCATCCACCAGTCCCATCTCTTCTAAAGGGAGGAACTAAAAAGAGCATTTTAAACATGTTGTTGCGGGGTTCCTGGGTGGCTTGGTGGGTTGGGCCTCTGCCTTCGGCTCGGGTCATGGTGTCAGGATTCTGGGATCAGGCACCATGTCGGGCTCTCTGCTTGGTGTGGAGCCTGCTTCCTCCCTCCCTCTCTCTCTGCCTGCCTCTCTGCCTACTTGTGGTCTCTGTCTGTCAAATAAATAAATAAAAAATAAAATCTTTAAACATGCTATTCCAAGGAACTGCTTATTCAAGTTTATCAGATAAAATATTAATGGCTGAGCTATATCCTATTTAAGATTAGGTAATTACCTGCCTTCATCACAGTGATCCCCAAAGGATCACATACTGCCTAAACATTCAGGAAACTGAGGATTTCCTAAAGATTGTACTCACCACTTGTTGTTCCACATCTGAGCAAACCACACTCCTGCCTCCAACTTGCACTTCAATGGGTTTACTCAAGATTCGGCGAGCCAAAGCCTCCATAGCTCTGGGAAAAGTAGCTGAAAACATAACTGTCTGTCGATCAGGACGGACATTATCCACA
This sequence comes from Mustela nigripes, assembly GCF_022355385.1. NCBI lineage: Eukaryota > Metazoa > Chordata > Mammalia > Carnivora > Mustelidae > Mustela > Mustela nigripes. The sequence goes on along the minus strand of NC_081568.1, from coordinate 72,364,054 downwards.
ATGCGCATGACCTAAAAACACATTGCAAATAAATATGGTGAGTATAGTCTCCAAAAATCGTATGATGTTAAAACCAAATAGAACAGGCACCTGGGGGTGCCTGGGTGGCTCAGTCGATAAGCATCTGCCTTTGGCTCAGGTCATAATTCCAGGGTACTGGGATCGAGCCCCACATCCAGCTCCCTGCTCAGCAGGAAGCCTACTTCTCCCTCTCCCACTCAGTCTACTTGTGTTTCCCCTCTTGCTATGTCTCTCTCTGTCAAATAAATAAATAAAACCTTAGAAAAGAGAACACAAAAGAAAAGAAAAGGGGCACCTAGGTTGCTCAGTCAGTTAAGCATCTGCCTTCAGCTCAGGTCATGATCTTGGGGTCCTAGGATCAAGCCCTGCAACAGAATCCCTGTTCGGTGGGGAGTCTGCCTCTCTCTCTCAAATAAATAAAATCTTTAAAAACAAACAAACAAAAAAAAGCGGCACCTAGGTAGCTCAGTTAAGTGTCTGCCTTGGGCTCATGTCATGATCCTGGGGTCCTGGGATCAAGACTGCTTAGCAGGGAGCCTGCTTTTCCCTCTGCTCCCCCACTGGTGCTCTCTATCTCAAACAAATAAAAACTTTTTAAAAATAAATAACAGGGGCACCTGGGTGGCTCAGTGGGTTAAGCCGCTGCCTTCGGCTCAGGTCATGATCTCAAGTTCCCGAGATCGAGTCCCGCATCGGGCTCTCTGCTTCCTCCTCTCTCTCTCTGCCTGCTTCCTCCTCTCTCTCTCTGCCTGCCTCTCTGCCTACTTGTGATCTCTCTCTGTCAAATAAATAAATAAAATCTTAAAAAAAAAATAAGAAATAAATAAATAAATAAATAAAAATAACCCCCGACACACACATAAAAAGGAAATTTTGAGAACATTTAGTGATTTTTAAAATTATTACCTTCAAATAACTGATTTTAACCCATAATTTTCTTTGTTCCGTTTACCCCCTCCTAAGAACGGGAACTACAGTTATTCACATATTTAAGAGCCATCTGTTACCTCTCTCTCTCAACTATCTAACACCCAATCCACCAACAAATTCAGTATTCTCAATCTGAAAACTTTATCTGGGGGGCGCCTGGGTGGCTCAGTGGTTAAAGCCTCTGCCTTCGGCTCAGGTCATGATCTCAGAGTCCTGGGATCAAGTCCCACGTCGGGCTCTCTGCTCAGCAGGTGAGCTTGCCTCCTACTCCTTTCTCTCTCTCTGCCTGCCTCTCTGCCTACTTGTGATCAGTCTGTCAAATAAAAAATATAAAAAAATAAAAAATCTTAAAAAAAAAAAAACTTTATCTGGGATACAACTATTCTCCCTTGGTATCACTGTTTTCTGTCAGTTATTCAAAACATTTTTGTTGAGCTACTGTATCATAAAGCATTTGCTCTAGGTGCTTACAATATGCAGTAAAAACAGACAAAACCTTGTCTTCATGGAGTTTGTATTCGAAGGAAGGTGGACAGATAAATACATTATGTGTCAAAGACTGATATAAGCAACAGGAACACAGAGAACAACGAAGGCTGACATACTGTTGAGGGGTAGGATATAGGTACCTCTAGGACTCTTGAGATGCCTGGTATAAACCAGAAAAATAGAAAAATAGAAATAATGATCAGGGAGAGAGTGGTAAGAAACTGGAAATTGGAATGGATAAAGGTCTTGCCAGGAATACACAGAATTCTAGGACATTTTCCCTCCAATCAATGATGTGAAATCTGTGAAAGGAGCAGTCCTACCCAAGGCACTTGGAAATCCTGGGTTCCTTCCCTAAACTTAAACATCTCTTATCTGGATTATTCCAACTATCTCTCTTCCAACTCCTACCCACCTCTACTGAATTTTTAAATCATAAATGAAATTTTAGGGGCACCTGGGTAGCTCAGTCATTAAGCATCTGCCTTTGACTTAGGTCATGATCCTGGAGTCCTGGGATCGAGCCCCACATCAGGCTCCCTGCTCAGCTGGGAGCCTGCTTCTCCCTCTACCTCTCCCCCAGCTTGTGTTCCCTCTCTTGCTGTCTCTCCCTCTGTCAAATAAATAAATAAAATCTTTTAAAAAATAAAAATAAATGAAATTTTATCAAATGCCTTTTCCACATTTTAGATAACAGTATGGTTTTTTCCTCTATTCTAATAATAGGGTGGATTATACTTTTTTATTTTGTTTTTTTCTTTTTTTAAGACAAGATTTATTTTATTTTAAAGATTTTATTTATTTATGAGAGAGAAAAAGCATAAGCACCAGAAGGGGGCAGGGGAGAGAAAAGGAGACTCCCTGCTATGCAGGAAGCTGGTCGGACATGGGGCTTGATTTCCAGGGCCCTTGGACCACGACCTGAGCAGAAGGCAGACACTTAGCCAACTGAGCCACCCAGGTGACCCAATTTTATTTTAGAGATAGAGAGTGTGTGCAAATAAGGGACAGAAGTAGAAAATTTTCAAGACTACCCACTGAGTACAGAGCCCACTGCAGGGCTTGATCTCAGGACCTGTGAGATCAGGACCTGAGCCAAAACCAAGAGTCAGTGATTAACCAACAGAGCCACCCTGGTGACTCTTAGTTGATTTTTCTAATATTAAACTAGCCTTTGCATCTAAACAATACTAATGTCAATGTGATTTATTATTATAAGCATTACTATATTTGGCTCCCTAATATAATTTTTAGGGGTTCTGCATCATTGTACATTAAAATATACCTTGTTTGATTGCGATACCAATATTATATTGGTCTATAAAATGAAACTGCCACCACGGAAAAAAGTCTGACAGTTTCTTAAAAAATTAAACATAAGTTACCACACAATTCAGAAATCCTACCTCTTGGTAGAAATGAAGACATATGTTCACTTGTAAGCAAATATTCACAGCAGCATCATTCGTAACAGCCAAAAAGTGGAAATAATCCAAAATACTGATCAAACAGTTCATGGATAAACAAAATATGATATACATCATTATGACAGAATACTAACCACTCAGCAATGAAAGATATGCTATAAGATGGACAAACCTCAAGTACATTATGCTGAATAAAATAAGTTAGATATGTAATACATGAATTTTATATGAAATGTCCAGAAAAGACAAATCTATAAAGATAGAACGTAGATCAGCAACTGCCTCAGACTGGGGTGAATACCGGAAATGAGTAAAAGTAGGCATGAGGCATCCTTCTGGTGACGGAAATGTTCTAAAACTGGATTTAAAAGAAATAAAACTGGATTGTGGTAATAGCTGCACAAATGAGTATTACACTAAAAACCATTGTATTATACATTTAAAACAGGTGAATTTTTATGATATATAATGAGGACTGAGAGCCCTTTTAAAAATAAAAGATTACAAGGGTGCCTGGGTGGCTCAGTGGGTTAAAGCCTCTGCCTTCGGCTCGGGTCATGATCCCAGGCTTCTGGGATCGAGCCCTGAGTTGGCCTCTCTGCTCAGTAGTGAGCCTGCTTCCCTTCCTCTCTCTCTGCCTGCTTGTGACTCTGTCAAATAAATAAATAAAATCTTAAAAAAAAAAAAAGATTACAATGATCTTATAAACTGTTGCGTATTCATCCTTTTTCATACTTTGGAATGATTAGGAATATAGTTATTCCTTGAATATTTGGTAGAACTTGCTAATAACATAGGAACTGGTGGCTTCCTTATGGGAAAATTAAAATCTGATTTCTTTAATTAATCTATTGCACTGTTCTTATTTTTTAGTCTGTTTAATTTAAAGCTTTCAAATGTACTGTCATACAGAAAAAGATTAAAAAAGCAAGAAGGGAGAGGTGTCTGGGTGACTCAGTTAAGACTCCAGCTCTTGATTTTGGCTCAGGTCATGATCTCAGGGTTGTAAGATCATGAGATTAAGCCCTGAACCAGGCTCTGTGCTCAGCTGGGAATCTGCTTAGGATTCTCTTTCCCTCTCCTTACTCACAGGCACACTCTCTCTCTCTAATCATATGCACACTCTCTCTAATCAATAAAATCTTAAAAAAAATAAAAGCATGAGTTTTATGGTATGTAAATACCCCTTTATTTGCCAGTAAAACAAAACAAAAAGCAATAAAAATGTTTTAAGATGGTATTAGATTAATCAACCTCAAGAAAGCAGAATCCCATGCTAGCAGTGAGGAAAAACTGAGAACAAAGCTTTTCTTCCCACATGGAGGTGAAAGGTGGGGCGCCAAAATAAGAAGGTGAATTGATACAAGGTCTGCTTAAGAAGCATTAAAAAAAAAATAAAAAAGGAATCAAATCACCGGACCTCCACCCAACTGCTACTTAGCCAGGCAATGGACCTTTCTCTCATCCTAGCCAACACTAAAGGTTTAGCTTCTGGAGAGACTAAAACAAGAGCATGACTGGATGAACCAAGGATAACATCCTAAGAGGAAAAGCATTAAGTAAACACATAATGCTTGATGCTGAGACTCCCACCTCTCCCTCAGGGCCTCCTTCCCAACCCAAAACGGGAGACAGACCTTCCTATTCCAGGCAGAAGACTGCCCATTTTTTCTCCAGGGACAGACAAGCAGAAGATACTCCCCTTCCAAAAGAAAGACCCAACCAGATCACAACACTGAAACTCAAGAGTAAGTTCTGCTCTGGCACAGAGAGCTTTGAATTTTAACATAAGTAGGAAATTACAGATTCCCAGACATCTACAGAATTTAGAAACCAAAGCAAAGAGAAAAGCAACTCAGAGGACACAAATCCTATATAGGCAATCTTTAAACATGTGTCATTCAGGGGCACTTGGATGGCTCAGTCATTAAGCATCTGCCTTCAGCTCAGGCCATAAACCAGGATTCTGGGATAGAGCCCTGCATGGGGCTCCCTGCTCAGCAGGAAGCCTGCTTCTCCCTCTCCTACTCCCCCTGCTTGTGATCCCTCTCTCACTGTCTCTCTCAATCTGTCAAATAAATCTTAAAAAAATATTTTTTTCTTAAATGCATCATTTAGGGGTGCCTTGGTGGCTCAGTCGTTAAACATCTGCCTTCAGCTCCGGTCATGATCCTGGGGTCCTGGGATTGAACCCCACATTGGGCTCCCTGCTTGGCGTGAAGCCGGCTTCTCCCTCTCCCACTCTCCCTGCTTATGTTCCCTCTCAGTGTATCTCTCTCTGTCAAATAAATAAATAAAAATCTTAAAAAAAAAAAAAGTCATTTAAATGAAATCTTTCCATTTGCAATGACATGGATGAACCTACAGGGTATAATGCTAAGCAAAATAAGCTAGTCAGACAAAAACAAATACCATATGATTTCCTTATATGTAAAATTTAAGAAACCAAACAAACAAAAAAAGAATAAAAAAGACCAAAAAAAAAGCAGACTTAAAAACAGAATAAACTGGTGGTCAACAGAGGGGAGGCAGATGTAGGGATGGATGAAATAGGTGAAGAGGATTAAGAGTACACTTATCAGGATGAGTACTGAGTAATATTGTACTGAATATTGTACACCTGGATATCGTACACCTGAAACTAATATAATACCATATACTAATTATTCTTGAATAAAAACATTTTTTTAAAATTAATCACTTAAGTGCTCGCTTTAGCAACAACTTTACTAAAAAAAATTGGAAAGATACAGAGATTGGTATGGCCCTTTAATGCAAGAATGACACAGAAATTCATGAAGCCTTCTGTTTAAAAAAAATAATAATTTAAGAAAAGATCTATTCTTGGGTTATAGATCTCTGGGGACCTAACAAGGTGAGAAGCAAAGGGGAACTCTTTATTGGTCCCAGAATGATGGATCCCAGGACAGCAGCTGTATTTCAAGCAGGGAAAACAACAAACCATGACTAAAACAGGTCAACAGGCTCTGAAAAAACTCCTTAAGGAAGATGAAACAAACAGAAAACTTGACGTGTTTCAACTACTTGATAGATTTATGTAACTAATAGTTTGGCATTTAATTAGTTTTAAATACATAGAAATCCAGTCAACAAACATAAAAAGACAATTATCTCTGGAGAAAACAAAAAGGTATAGAAGAAATTTAAAATAATCAGTTTAATACACTGCCCAGCTCTGAATAACATTTAGATTGCCATAATGTTATATACGGATTCAATTAAAGTAACAACATAAATCTACTGAAAAAATAAAGGATGAAAATGATGCAAGAATGTGACAGGAGGAAGGGAAACAAGAAATTACATTCCCCCATGGGAAGTCATTAAGTAATATAAAAAACAGAAAAATGAAAAGGAGAAATAAAAGCACACTATTTAGAGAAGTAGAATACCACAATAATCAGCTAAGAGATTGAAGAGAAGTATAGAAGGGGTACCATTAAACCTCTGTGCACGTGTAACCATTAAGACTAAAAATGTAGGGCACCTGGGTGGCTCAGTGGGTTAAAGCCTCTGCCTTCGGCTCAGGACATGATCTCAGTGTCCTGGGATCAAGACCCACTTCGGGCTCTCTGCTCAAGCAGGGAGCCTTCTTCCTCCTCTCTCTCTGCCTGCCTCCCTGCCTGCTTGTGATCTCTGTCAAATAAATAAACAAAATCTTTAAATAAAAAAATAAATCAAAACCCAAATTCCTACCCCAGCTGTACAGGGTCTTATATGTTCACCATGCTCACACCATCAGTACAGCTTTCTGTCCTCATCCCCTCCTCTCTCATACCACATTCCCCGTTCTTTATTCTGCGCTGGGGACACTGGCCAAGCAAGCTCCCACATCATGGCATTTGTACTGGTGCTTTGCCTGTAACACTTTTCTAACAAATATCCCCACGGCTCAATTTCTCACTTTACTCAGGTCCCAGTTTCTGTGTCATGTTACCTGCAACGCTTCTCTTGAATTTCCTACATAAAATGACAACATTTTCAGAATGACTGAAGTATATTAATGAAAATTAGCAATCATTAACCATGCTAAGTGTGATAACATGAATTTGGTAGTAATATCATTGCAAACTCATACAATGGTCCTCAATGTTTGCAAATTTTAGGACATTACATACAAAGCATTGTGACTCCCAGATATCTGATCATCTTAAGTCAAAGAACTGCTCATTTAGTCTCAACTTCTCATGTGAGAACAAGGATCAGAAAATTCACATTAGGGGCTCCTGGGTGGCTCACTGGGTTAAGCCTCTACCTTCGGCTCCGGTCATGATCTCGGGGTCCTGGGATCTAGCCCTGCATGGGGGAGGTGGGGCTTCTCTGCTCATCGAGAAGCCTGCTCCCCCACCCCCATCTGCTGTTCTGCCTACTTGTGATCTCTCTGTCAAATAAATAAAATCTTAAAAAAAAAAAAAATTCACATTAAAGCCCCACTGAGGCCTTGAAAATCTCTTCAAAGAATAATACACATCCTGCCTTCCTAGACTATTCACAAGTAACCATTCATCCTCAGCATTTTCAGAAAAGCCAGTATCAAAGGGTAAAGGTTTTCTGGAGAATCAAACCTAACTCCTTTTCTCGTCATAGTACAGAGAAAGCTTCCTGAATAAGCTACAAACCCTGTGCTTCCTAGAACAGTGCACTACACATGGGAGCTTAGATTTGCCTTATGACTATTACTGCTTAAGAGTCATGAAGATGGCTACAGAATGATCCTAATGTTCACACACCTTTTCAATGATGACTGGTCTGTGTTCCCACTGGCTTGACTATCATACTGGGAGCTACTGATTAAAAGCTGTTATAATAGCTGTTCCTGAAAGTTTCAATGTTTCCTCTCTCACACTACACAGATACTTCAAGTCAGCTGTGGTCTGCCAAGTAAATCTATAAACTTCTCCTTTCACACTCATACGCTAAAACTAAGGTCATCAGTTCAGTCACTAACGTTTATAAAAGTTGGCAGTTTTTCCACTTTTTGTTGATTCAACTCCTGATCATTGGCATATGCTCTTTTTAGAGACATTCTAAAAGACTTACACATTCTGTCTTATACTTCTCTTGATGATATGCAATGCTTCTCTTTATCCTCAAGAAAGTAATTTATTTACTCACCAATGTAAACAACCTAAACCCAATTTTTAAATCACAAACAGGGTCCTTGAGATGTTGGTATCTATGTTGGTAAAAATTACCCTGGACTAGGGGCACCTGAGTGGCTCAGTGGGTTAAAGCCTCTACCTTCAGCTCAGGTTATGATCCCAGGAGCCCCGCATCAGTCTCTCTGCTCAGCAAGGAGCTGCTTCCCCCTCACTAACTCTCTGCCTGCCTCTCTGCCTACTTGTGATCTCTGTCTGTCAAATAAATAAAGAAAATCTTTTAAAAAAAATTTTTTTTTGGACTAGATCATAAAAACTTGGGGCATGGAGAGGGGCATGGGAGGGCCAGTCAAATGTAACTACATCCCTTAATCTGCTTCCTCTAATCTAAAGTATTACATTAGACTTAAAAATAAGTTTTCAAAAATCTGTCTTTTATCAGTACCTCAATTTCCTTATGTAGTAGCCATGTTATTCTTCAGTAACTGCTTATCCACCAATATTTCATAGGTGCCCTCAAAAGAGAGGCTCAGAGATGCTAAGGTATCTAAACATCTATCTAATTTTGATACCAATTTGAAGACAGCCTTCAAAGTTAAAGTAATCTCCTATGAGATAGTGAGCTCCTTAAGATGACTGATGCAAGCACGGTGCTTTATAGTGTGCAACTGACAAGCACATTTACTCTCTCATTTTACTATGTGACTGGTATTTTTAAGAAAGTGGAAAGCTCGGTGGGACGCCTTGGTGGCTTGGTTGGTTGGGCGTCTAACTCTTGGCTTCAGCTCAGGTCATGATCTTAGGGTCGTGGGATAAAGACCTGAGTTGGGCTCTGTGCTCAGCGGGGTGTCTGCTTGGGATTTGTTTCCCTCTGCCCTTCCCCTGCTCTCTCAAATAAATAAATCCTAAAAAAGAGAGAGAGAAAAAAGGAAAAAAGAAAGAAAGAAAGTGAAAACCTGGAGTACACCTCTTCAGAATCCTGAGGACCTTCATTTTGTATTAGACAAAGGCATGAATAAGTTTAGGCCAATTAAAACATTCTTATCTTTGTTAATAAAAACAGAACACGTAAGTAATGATTTTTTTTACAGGACGAGTATTATTTTTTACATACTTTCACCAAAGTATATATCCTCCACAGTGGCTAACTTAAGCTAAAGATTAATTTCCTTATATAATCAATTTCTTCTCTTACTCCTTATTTTTACTAAATTAAAAAAGAACATACCCCAGAAACTATGGAGCAATTTCTCATGGAGAATTGCTTTTTAATATCTTGTCAAATGTTACTTTTAATAGACTCTAATTTCAGATCAGGAACAAATGGATTCCTAATCTACTTTTCCACTGCCTTTGGTTCCAAAAGGAGTTCTTCACATTGTGTTGTAGCCCTTAGGAAGATGTCCACTAATAAGTACAAGTTTTTCTTCAGTAAGTTTAAAAAGAAACAGTAAGGTTTAAAAAACAGGGAAACTCTTCTACTACTTGCGGTCTTCTTAAGAAATCCTATTATTAAAAAAAAAAAAAAATCCAATTATCCAGGGTCCCTGAGTGGCTCAGTTGGCTAAGCATCTGCCTTCAGCTCTCTCTCAGATAAATAAAATCTTTTTCTTCCTTTTATAAATATTTTATGTATTTATCTTACAGAAAGATAAAGACAGCGAGAGAGAGCACACAAGGAGGGGGAGTGGGAAAGAGCTTCCTGCTGAGCTGGGAGCCCAATGCAAGGCTCGATCCCAGGACCCTGGGATCATGACCTGAGCCAAAGGCAGATACTTAACAACTGAGTCACCCAGGTGCCCCAGTGAATAAAATCTTTAAAAAAAAAAAAAAAGGAAAGAAAAGAAATCCTATTATCCGTCATACTAAAAACTCTTCTTTTGGCACTAAAAGAGTTAAATTTAAAACAACACACAAAGATTTGGCCGAACACCTTTCTGCCTGCCAGCCTGTTCACACGTCAATGAGGAAAAGTAGAGTCCTGTAACTTTCGCCCATGTCATTGCACAAAGTGTACATCTACTGCACATTTATACGCAGAAAGATATATATATTCAGCGGCCATGATTTATTTCCCCATGTTCATTATTTTCTTCAGTACTGAATCTTGTCTGGAGGTATACCGCCTGCCCACTCCTCTCTAGACAGAAGACAGTCTGCAGATGTGCATTCACCAGCACCAGCTTTGATTCACAAGTGAGTGTCTTTATTTGCTTTACACCCCAACAGTGGTCTGTGGCACTGACCGCAACCCAACACTTTTTAATCTACACTACAGCTCACAAAATAATCATTAACTTACTCTTAAAATTTCTTCTCTTCAACAGGTTTTAGTGAGCAAGAAACTATCACTCAGCATTTCTCCCTCAGGTACTTAGGGAGATGTAAGCACTAAGGGCAAGAGATGATTCACACTCTGCGTACCAATGGAAAATGTTTGACCTCTTTCTGGCAAAGCTTAATTGATAGACCAGAAAGGCCCCATCACCACACCTACCTTTTTTTTTTTTTTTTTTTTTTTTTTTTTTTTTTTAAAGATTTATTTATTTATTTATTTGACAGAGAGAAATCACAAGTAGATGGAGAGGCAGGCAGCGAGAGAGAGAGAGGGAAGCAGGCTCCCTGGTGAGCAGAGAGCCCGATGCGGGACTCGATCCCAGGACCCTGAGATCATGACCTGAGCCGAAGGCAGCGGCCTAACCCACTGAGCCACCCAGGCGCCCCATCACCACACCTACCTTAAACACTACCATAAAGTCTAAGATTCCCTGGCAGTTGGACAAACATTAAATGGATCTAATTCCATCCTCCAACTGATTCATCAATTTCCCTACTCTCTTTCCACACATGGACCACCGTGCCTCTACCAAAAGACGTGGATGAAAAGCATATTCAGTATCTGCCCTCTTCCCAACATCACCTGTTTCATCTCCAAGTAATGTTTATCCAGACCTTTTCTCACATTATGCTCAGATACCGCTTCATTTAACTTCCCAAGTGGGTCCCAGGTCTACTCCTCAATGATTCTTTCAAGTGACAGACATTTTTCAAAGGGTTAAAGGATGCTATCAAGTCCTCTACTCCAACCTAAATATTCCTCTTTTCTTAAACTATTTCTCACATGGTCCTGTTTACTCTTATGCACTCTTCTGTACCTCATTTAGATTGTGTTCCCTAAATCTAAACACACACACTATGACAGGCAATACATTTCTGGAGACTTACATGAATAAACTGAAAAGACTAAAGACCACTTTAACTGTGCCCCCCCCTTTTTCCTTTATTTATTTATTTGAGAGAGAGAGACAATGAGAGAGAGCACAGAGGGGAAAAGGTCAGAGGGAGAAGTAAACTCCTGGCGGAGCTGGAAGCCCAATGCGGGACTCGATCCAGGGAGTCCGGGATCATGACCTAAGCCGAAGGCAGTCGCTTAACCAACTGAGCCACCCTGGCGCCCGGTGTCCCTTTCTCATACTCCACTTCAATTAACGCAGTTTTTTTTTTTCCTTTTGCATCCATAGCACACTGATAACTTACATTCCTTATCTCATTAATAAAAATACTATTGGGGTGCCTGGGTGGCTCAGTGGGTTAAAGCCTCTGCCTTCAGCTAAGGTCATGACCTCAGGGTCCTGGGATCAAGCCCCACATGGGGCTCTCTGCTCAGCAGGGAGCCTGCTTCTGCCCCACCCCCCGCTGGCCTCTCTGCCTACTTGTGATCTCTGTCAAATAAATAAGTAAAATCTTTAAAAAAAAAAAAAATTTAATTAAAAATTAAAAATACTACCTCTTAACATGTTTCCCTCTAAGTTTTTATCACTGAAATTTTGTATCTGACAAAGAGTGTGTATGAGGAATAAGAAAATCTAAAGTAAATAAATGCTCTGGGCCTTCATTTTTACATTTGGAAAATGTAAACAGTATGTGCTATATTGATCATGAAGTAATTAAAAGCATGAAGTAAAGGAATTTATTTGAAAGGACAACGAGGGTGCCTGAGTGGCTCAGTCGATTAAGCTTCTGCCTTCAGCTCAGGTCATGATCCCAGAGTCCTGGGATTAAGTCCCACATTTGGTGCCTTGCTCAGTGGGGAGCCTACTTCTCCCTCTCCCTGTATCCCTCCCCCAACTTGTGCTCTCTCTCTCTCAAATAAATAAAAGCTTAAAAATAAATACATATTTAAAAACATGTAAGAAAAGGGACAATTAAAACTATAAAATATGAAAGCTTAAGTTTCTATTACCAGCACTTCAATTCTAATTTTACCAATGATTTTTTTAAAAGACCTACACAGAAAGCCTGCATAAATACCTTCTGAACCTATTATGAGGAATTCAAAACATAAATACCTATTTCAATTCCATATGTGCTCAATTTACTATGTAACAGCACAACAAAATGTGTGTGAAAATTTCAGACACCATATGAACAATTCATTTTCATGGTAGTTAACAAGGTTTATTTTAGGGGCGCCTGGGTGGCTCAGTGGATTAAGCCGCTGCCTTCGGCTCAGGTCATGATCTCAGGATCCTGGGATCGAGTCCCGCATCGGGCTCTCTGCTCAGCAGGGAGCCTGCTTCCCTCTCTCTCTCTCTCTGGCTGCCTCTCTGTCTACTTGTGATTTCTCTCTGTCAAATAAATAAATCTTTAAAAAAAAAAAAAAAAAAACAAGGTTTATTTTACAGTTCAAAACACTAAGACATTTAGTGATTACCTGTGGTTCAAAACCCATGTCAAACATTCTGTCTGCTTCATCTAAAACAACGTATGTCACTCTTCGAAGATTTGTGACCCGACCTAAGATGAGGAAAAAAAAATAAAAACAAAACAAAAACTAAAAAATCAGTCATAATTCATTTTATGACTACCAAGAACTTAAAAAACTGTAAAGGGAACTAAAATGCCTGACTTAACCAGAGGGGTAAGTTAGGTATGTTTAAACAGTGAAACAAAATTTTGGTCTACAAGATCTTAATCTAATGGCAAGTACTTTCTGACAATGGGTATATGAGGCCCTTTATTTTGTCAAACTCGTCTCTTGCATACCATCATAGGGCCTGAAGGACCTGTAAAATTCAGAAAACAGCCCTCTCCAAAACACATCATAAAACTAAGACTGAGATGAAGCATCGAGCCACATCAGCCATTATCTGACAGCATCACCTAGGAAAAAACATATTAGAGATTACAGCGTATGTGTGGAAAGCAAGTTCCAGTGCTAACTATTTTAGATGCAGAAAACTTCCTTTTTATATTAATTCATAAACTACTTCCATATAGTTAGATGCTTCTAATGGGCATGTCAAGATATTAATGAGAAGCTATTCAACATCCTCAGATAACTACAGTACTACATAAAAACTATAATACCAAATGTATTGCATATATACTTTTTCCTATACAAAGATATAAGTTCAATTTTATTAAACACTCCCACTGATTTAAATAGTTGCAAAGCACTTCTTAGCCAGAGAAAACTAAATACATACAGAGGAAAGCCTTTCTAAAGGATTAACACAAGCATTTCTATCAACTGAAGAATCAATCACCTGGCAAAAACATGTATAAAATAGTTATTCAATATAAATCAAAAGGACAGATAAAGGAAAAAGGTAAAATTAATCAAGATGAATGTCAGGAGACTTAATCAATGCAGCATTGAGAAAAAACAAGGGATTATTTTATCAGTATTCAACCCAAAACTTTTCGTATGCTGTACAGGCACAGAGATTTATCGAACAACTTCAATGTCACTTCACCAACATCATGGAGAATTAGAAGTAAATGTATACAGAAATTCAAGCAGAATGCTATGAAAAACATGCATTACTTACAGTTTTTAATACTCTACTATGTATATACTGAATACTGCAATGGAAACCTTTGAAAGCATTTTCTTCAAAAAAATAAGAAATGAAGCCAAAATAAATGCTTTCTAATATTAAGTATTCCATACCACCATCTGCAGCCCCCATTAGTTCTGCAAAGTTGGGAACAGCATTAAATGACCTACCTTGGATGGCTTACGTCTCGGAAGCCCAGTTCTATAAATCTTGAAGGGCCTTTCTCCACAGAAGTTAAATAATGTCAACAGTTTAGTAACAGTTTTGATAGGGAATAATTTAACAAAGCACAACATATAAGCTAAAAAACATGCAATATTTATAAAAGATAACATTTCTTGAAGCTGCAATACCTTAATTTATCCAGTATTGTAAGAAAATACTAGCTCCTGTAGAAAAAAAAGTCTAAAATTTAGAATAATAATTAAAAAAAGATAGTTCACCCCCGCACTGCTGCTAAAAGCAAGGCTAGGCCAAAATTTGATTAAGAATCCATGTTAAAGGCTAAAAAGATGAAATGGAGTTAGTTCTGAAAAGAAGTTGTAAATTAAACTGCAATAATCTTATGAACACTTGCAACAATAAGCTTGCTGCAATACAAATTTTAAGATATTACAGCTTTAAGAAGAAATATAAAAACACTTTGGTGATTTCTTGTATCTGCTTTAACAAAAATGTACAGAATTCAAAAAAGAGAAATGAGAACAAAAAAAATACCCCTGACTTACCACTGTTAGCTGCTAACATGTCAATCATTCGACCAGGTGTGCAAACAATAATTTCAGCACCTCTTTTCAGCTCAGCAATCTAATGAAAAAGATGAAATTTTACTATCTATTTATCACTATTATTTATTTGAACATATCTGAAAATACTGCCCAGGGTCTTTGCACAGCTCCATAAAGTAAAGCCAATAAGGTCTGATTAGAAGCCTCCAAAGAGGGCGCCTGGGTGGCTCAGTGGGTTAAGCCATTGCCTTCGGCTCAGGTCATGATCTCAGGGTCCTGGGATCGAGTCCCGCATCGGGCTCTCTGCTCAGCAGGGAGCCTGCTTCCCTCTCTCTCTCTGCCTGCCTCTCTGCCTACTTGTGATCTCTATCAAATAAATAAATAAAATCTTAAAAAAAAAAAAAAAAAAAAAGAAGCCTCCAAAGATTCCTGCTTAATTCTTTGGAATGATGGAGCACTCCTAAAGGAAGAGGAAACAGCAACATGACTACATGGTACTATAACTTTGAACTCAATGAGAATCAGAGCATTTACCAATTTTAATTTGACCCAATGCCTCAAAACTAAGAAAGGAACATGAGAGAGCAGTAATTAAAGCAAGTATATAGACCAATTATTTCAAGTTAAGAATTGTTTCCATTTGTGAACCATTATAAAAGTCACAACCGGTGTTTTAAAATTGAAATAGAATGGAAAAACCAGAATGTGTTAGATATCATAAAACTTTTGTTTGACTTCTATATAATATTTATACATGTATCAAGTTAAGTTTTTAAATACCATTTCTTACAATAAACTGTCATCAAAACAACTGAGGAAGATAAATTCAGAAAACATAAACTATTTAACAATAGCAACTATTTCTCAGAAAAGGTTTTGTGGTGACATAAGTTCAGAAAATGTCACTTAATTTATCCCATTTTTCTAATATCACAAGACATATTTCTTATTAAAGACTAAGAAGTCCTAATGAAAAATACCCTACATTAACCCTATAAAATGTGACATTTCCAAAATTTATTTGATCACAGAACCCATTTTTTTCCCTCCTTCTAGTTAAAGCAAAATATCTAATGACTGTCATTCTTCCGAAGACACTTGGAGAGGGGAACCTGGGTGGCTCAGTTGGTTAAGCATCTGCCTTTAACTAGGGTCAAAACCTCAGGGTCCTGGGATCAAGTCTTGCATCTGGATCTCTACTGAGTGGGGAGTCTGCTTTTCCCTCTCTCTATGGCCCTCTCCACCCACCTCCCCCTGCTCATATTCTCTTGGAAATGAATAAATAAAAAATAAAATAAAAAAAGAAAAAGACACTTGGAGAAATGCCAAAGTAAAGAGAGTGAACAAAGGTATGATTAGGGGCACCTGAGTGGCTCAGTGCGTTAAAGCCTCTGCCTTCCACTCAGGTCATGATCCCAGGGTCCTGGGATAGACCCCCAGCACCGGGCTCTCTGCTCAGCAGGGAGCCTGCTTTTCCCTCTGTCTCTGCTTGCCTCTCTGCCTGCTTGTGATCTCTGTCTGTCGAATAAATAAATAAAATATAAAACAAAACAAAATAAAGGTATAATTAAATAATTTTTGCTGAAATTATTTAAGGATACAAATAAAACTGATACAGCAAAAATCACTCATCACCACCTTGTAAAGATGTCATATGAATTAGAGAAAATAAATGCTGGTCTGGAATCAGAAGTCTAGAACAAACCAAGTCTTATTAACCTAAATACTTTAATCAACATATCTAACCTTTCTTGCCATTTCTTTATCAGTAGAATGGAAAAAATATCTGCCTTCCTTGAGCAGAGGAAGACGAAGAGGAACAGGAAAGCAAACATACAAAAATGACTCAAAATCCTGGGCACCTGGGTGGCACAGTAAGTTAAGTGTCCAACACTTGGTTTCAGCTCAGGTTATGATCTCAGGGTGATGAGATGGAGCCCCATGGTGGGCTCCATGCTAAGCAGAGAATTTACTTAAGACTCTTCCTCTCTCCTTCTGTCCCTCTCTACCCATGCTCTAAAATAAATAAATATTTTTACAAAGACTCAAGATCCTAAAATATTAGCATAATTCATCCTCACTTTATTGTCACACCTCATATTTTTTTAAGATTTTGAAAGCAATCACTGTACACAGAGGGATGCTTGGGTGGGTTAGTTGGACAAGCACCTGACTCTTGATTTCAGCTCAGGTCATGATCTCAGGGTTGTGACATCAAGCACCGCACTGGGCTGCATGCTGGGCGTGGAACCTGCTGAACATTCTCTCTCCCCTTTTCCTCTGCCCTTCCCTAACTCCCTGACAAGAAAATACTAAAAAAATAAATGTATAAAAGCAACGGCTATACAAAAGACTAAAACAAATCATTTTCACATTATTAAATGATTTAATTTAAGAAAAGACTGGAAAAAGTGAATGTTCCTTTTGTAACTACCTGCTCACTGATTCCTGTTCCTCCATAAACACACACCACTCTAAGTCCCAGGGTCTTCGAAAACTTCTTACATTCTTTAGTAATTTGTAAAGCCAGTTCTCGAGTTGGAGTCATGATGACAGCTGAAAAGATAAATATGTCAAAAGACTATCCACCGAAATTCTGGAGACTATGCTTTAAAGTGTTAAATTTAACCTCTGCAATAACATTCAAATTTCTCAGTCTAATTTTTGTTTTTGTTTTTATTTGTTTTACGGACCTTGGAAAATCCTATTTCAAAAGTTTTAAAACAGCAGACATTGTGGTGTATGAGAATTTTATGTAAATTTTAAGAACATGCTATAGAAAGATAAATGAGAGTTAAATGCCTCACTCAACCATCAGGAAAATACCTGGTTGAAAAGAATGCAAATCCTTCTGAAGTGCAAATCACAGAGCAAAGATAATCAAGTGACTCACTGTGCTGCAGAGCCATACCTCGGTTTCCGGAAACCACCATGGTATACGGAAGGGGCAGAGTAGGAATATATTGTGCCCTCTTTTTCCAAGAAAGGAGCTGAACAAATTTCCAAAACCCTACTCAAATTTGCAAAACAGATCTCTGCCAAATGAATCAAGAAATGAATCTGTAGACCTAATCCTGAATGAAATTCTGGCACTATACAGCCTTTTAAGGCCAAAAATTAAAAAAGGAAATATATTTCCCTACAATCTTCCATGTTGAGTTCACTGATCCATGTGATCTATGATACTCCCTAAGCACAAACCTCAATATAAATAAACAGATAGATGCACGAGGAGTCTACCTGCCGAGTCTGAGTTTAAAAATTGAGCTGTGCCAGGAGAGGCTGTTTTTGTACTTCTGAGATGTCACTCCAGAGCTCTGAAGATTCTCACTCCACCTGCTGGTAAGGGGAAATCAGCCCCAAAGTGCCAAATTTATAAAGGAAATGTACATAAAGACATCTTTATTGTTACATATAACATTATACAGTATCAGGTCTTTCTGATTAACTGACAACAAAGTTGTTACCTGAAAAAACAGTTTAATGAAAGAAATTGTACCTATTGGCCCCTCTCCTTCTTCTAATGACCTTTGATCCATGATGTGTCTAAACATGGGTAAGAGAAAAGCAATGGTCTTTCCACTTCCTGTCTTGGCAATACCAATCAAATCTCGTCCAGACATTATAGCAGGAATCGCCTGGGTTTGGATTGGCGTGGGCTTTTCATAGCCATGCCTTAAAAAGGAAACCAAAGTAAGACAAGGTAAGAAGTGAGATCTCTGGGTCTCTCAAAGTTCCATAATAAGGTTCTCCAAAACGTGATATGTCTGTACAATGAAATATTATTTGCCAAAAAGAAATGAAGTACCGAGGCATTCTATATCGTGGATGAACACTGAAAATGTCATGCTAAGTCAAAAAGCTGGTCACAGAAGACTACATTAGTACAATCCCGTTTACAGGAAATGTCTACAATAGACAAATCTAGAGAGTAGATTAGTGGCTGCTTAGGAGAGGATAAGAAGTGTGACTACGAATGGATACCAGGCCTCTTTTTGGGATAATGAAATGTTCTAAAATTAGATTATGGTGATGACTGTGTTAACTCCATTAAGTATACTAAAAAATCACTGAACTGTAAACTCAAAGAACAAACTTTACAACATGTAAATGCTACCTCAATAAAGCTGTTCAAGAAAAAAATAGTAAGTTTTCCTATTAGAATAAAAATATAACAGTTAATTGTATAAAAGAGCCATTCTAAATAGTAAGACACTGAAAAATGCAGATAATTGCTAACCACTTACTTTTTGAGAGAATTTAAGATCTTCATGGAAATTCCACACTGGACCCAAGATTTAATTGGTTTGGGGCAACCTTTTCCCTTGACAGTAATGCCCTCCATCTCCAACCGAAATACATTGACCTCTATGAAACAAAATCCAGATTAAAAGCTGTTAAATATTGTTCCATTAATGCCTTCTACTTTTTAATCAGCCACAGTTAAGTTTAAAAATCTTTAAATCTTTTTTTTAGTGCTACTAAAGGTAATTCAACAGAAAAGCTACAGGACAAACTACTGAACTGCTCATGGAGACAGTTAATACAATTAGTGCTACAACTGGGGACAAAAAGGAATACTCCCATTTCTATAACTTGGCTTTTATCATGTCTCATATCAGAACATCAATAAAAAACAATGATTGACAGGTAATACAGTTTTTCTCCAAGCCAAGAGCTGTCCAGATTATCCTTATTCAATCATAATTATAGTTTCATGCTGGTTCCTATCCCTCAAACCCCAGAAGGAAAAAGGCTAACAATACTTAAAGTGGTAACTTCACATGAAGAGTAATCTTAACCCTAAAATTTTCAACTACAAGAGCCAAACTAATTTTTGCTCATTTTTAAAAATACTTCCAAAACTACATTGACTCATCACTGGTCTGAATCTTTGCAAATGTTCATACTCTCTAGAATGACTTCTGGCAGTCTAGCTTCCTTTCCCATTTCTTCAAGTAAGCCGTGCAAATTCCTCCTCCTTATGCATCAACTCACACACCTATCCAGTATTTCCTCTCCTGAGCAAAGCAATGCACATCCCGCATTCCAAAATAACCAATAAATCAAAGAAAGAATTTTACCCTCTTGAGACATTTTTGCTAATTCTGGAACTTCAACATAAAAGTTCTTTCTGAATGGTTCATATTCAATTTTTCCATGGTCCACTGGTTCTAGAAGCTTTCTCTGTTTTGTCTGATATCCTGTAAGAGCTGTCTGAAGATCAACTTCTTCCTCTTCTGAAGAATACTATTAAAAAAAAAATTAAAAAGCTACAACCATTACTACTTCCTCCTTATGCGAGGCAATATTCCTAGCTTTTAAAATCCTCCTCTTGGGACGCCTGGGTGGCTCAGTGGGTTAAGCCTCTGCCTTCGGCTCAGGTCATGATCCCAGTGTCCTGGGATCGAGTCCCACATCGGGCTCCTAGCTTGGCAGGAAGCCTGCTTCTCCCTCTGCCTCTGCCTGCCGCTCTGTCTGCCTGTGCTCACTCACGCTCTCTCTCTCTCTCTCTGACAAGTAAATAAATAAAATCCTAAAAAAAAATAAAAAATAAAAAATAAAAAAATCCACCTCTCTTGAGGTACCTGGGTGGCCTAGTTGGCTAAGCTGTCTGCCTTCAGCTCAGGTCATGATCCCAGGGTTGCAGGATCTAGCCCCACGTCCAGCTTCCCGCACAGCAAGAAGTCTGTTTCTCCTTCTCCCTCTGTCCCTCCCTACCACTTGTGCTCTCTTTCAAATGAATATAAAATCTTTAAAATTAATTAACTAGTTAAAGTAAGATAAAGTCCTTCTCTCTTAAAAATATAGGTAAATAGAGGGCACCTGGGTGGCTCAGTTGGTTAAGCGACTGCCTTCAACTCAGGTCATGATCCTGAAGTCCCGGGATCCAGTCCCACATCGGGCTCCCTGCTAGGCAGGGAGTCTGCTTCTCCCTCTGATCCTCCCCCCTCTCATGCTCTCTCTCTCTCTCAAATAAAAAAATAAATAAAATCTTTATATATATATATATATGTAAATAGATAAATAAATCCTTCCAAATATTCCTTGGCTTTTACTTTCTTACATTCTTTATTCTGGGCCCTCACAGAACATCATAGCAACAACATAAAGCTAAAATAACAAAAATAATTCTAGTAATAGCTTTTTTTTTTAAAGATTTTATTTATTTATTTGACAGACAGAGATCACGAGTAGGCAGAGAGGCAGGCAGAGACAGAGAGAAGAGGAAGGAGGCTCCCCGCTGAGCAGACAGCCCAATGTGGGGCTCCATCCCAGGACCCTGGGATCATGACTGAGCTGAAGGCAGAGGCTAAACCCATTGAGCCATCCAGGCGCCCAATTCTAATATAGCTTTAAGGAAGTTTTGATATAATTCCCTCCACACAAATCTTTACAAGGCACGTTAGTAGAAAGAAATTCAATTAATTCTGTCACTTTATGTCTTCTCCCACCCTGTATGTCTGAGGTAAGTTCATGAGGGGCAGAAGGGAAGCAAAACATGGGCATACAGAAAAAGGTCAAAGATAGCAGAATGTTCTAGCCACTGGATATGCAGCAACAGTACTGTTGAGAATAACAAGAAAACCTCCTAACATTAGTTTCTATAACTGAAAAACACAACTCCACCAATGCTTTCTAAT
This sequence comes from Mustela nigripes, assembly GCF_022355385.1. Lineage (NCBI taxonomy): Eukaryota > Metazoa > Chordata > Mammalia > Carnivora > Mustelidae > Mustela > Mustela nigripes. Next base: position 72,342,852 of record NC_081568.1, on the reverse strand, counting down.
AAATCCTTCTAGAATAGTATCATGAACAAAGTCAAAATTAAGGAAATATTACCTCCATGGCATCCTGGTCATTCTCCATCAGCTCACCTTTCTTCTTATCAGAATCTACCACCGCTTTTTTGGTTGTCACGACAGTGACAACTTTTGTGACTGTTGGCCCAGACTTCTAAAATTAAAGGCAGATATATAAAGTATTTGCAAAAGTGAAAATCAAATTGCATGCAAAAGAAACATAATAATAACTGTCACAATTTATAATCCAAATTAACACTTATCACTGAAAAGTTAATTGACAAAAAAGACAAGTCTGCTTTCTCTTGATGAATTTGTTTAAATTTTAAAATGTAGCATAACTGCATTATATTTTACTGTATATTTTATATAATATTGTGACTTTTATATAGTATATAAAGTTATATAACATCTAATATTATAATATAGTTCATTTTAAAAATACTACTAAATGGTACTTTTTACTCACTGGACAAGACAGACACGTTCAGGGAACTTACAATAAATTAATAAACAAAGCAGATAAACGTCACATCTCTTAGGGAGCTTTTATTTTACAAGACAGGAAAAACAATAAAGATAATAAAAAAACTAAACTATATATTCTGTGAAAAGGTAACAAACACCATTAAAAAAAAAATAAGAAACACTATGGTGAGTGCTGTGAAGTCTGAAAACCTGGCAATTCTCGGACCTGTATCCTTGGGGCTAATAATACACTATATGTTAATTTAAAAATTAAAAAAAACAAAAAAACATGTCCTCGAGCACAAAAGATGAAAGTGCAAAGGTCTGGAGAAGACCTACTGAGAAGTCAATAGTAAGCAAAGGTATCAAAGATGGTGGCATAAAAGTGACTTTTCAAAGAATGTTTATAGCTAAAATTCCCGAGCATCTGTGGTACCAAGAAAAAGTACCAGCATTTCTGAGATGGCGGGGGAAACAACTTTCTAAAGTCAGGCAAGTCAGCAGTAGGTCACCATGATAACAATTCAAATTACCCAATTAAGAATACTGGATAAATCTTCAAAAATAAGAGAAAATGGCTTACCTTTTCATTTCCCCCACCACCTTTCACACTTCTCATATTAAACTTCTTTACTTCCTCTTTTACTTCTTCCATGTAAGCATCTAATGGATCTAACTCCTCACCCTCCATTTCATTTCCTTCCTTTTCAGCCTCTGCAGGATCATCTTCATCATCTAAAATAGAAGAATCACTTTTCTGTACACAGGTTTCCAAAGGGAAGTACTTAATAATCATATCACAACACACCATTACCCATTCCCTCCCTGCCTAAATGCCCTTCCTTCCAATCAACCCAGGTACATTGCAGTGCAACTATGCACACTTGTGTTTCCAGATCAAGCATGTATCAGTTTTAAGTAGTAATATTAATATATAAGGTAAACTGAAAAGAGGTAGGGCTAAAAATTCCTAATGATAGATGGTTTCTTTTCTTTCAATTACTTTTTATATTTTATTTTTTAAAAGCTCTTATTTCTTTGACAGAAAGAGCACAAGCAGGGGGAGCAGCAGGCAGAAGGAGAAACAGGATTTAAGCAGAGAACCCAATGCAGGGCTCCATTCCAGGACCTTGGGATCATGACCTAAGCCAAAGGCAGATGCTTAACCAACTGAGCCACCCAGGTGTCCCGGAAAAATTACTTTCAGAGGAAAAACAAGCATTTTAAAATCAAGACAACCTAACTTTTTTTTTCATATAACTAAGACATCATTTCCCCGTAAAGATATAATTCTTTCATCTATTTAAAGCATTCTGTGAGGGGCACTTGGGTGGCTCAGTGGGTTAAAGTCTCTCTGCCTTTGGCTCAGGTCATGATCCCAGTGTCCTGGGATGAAGCCCCACATTGGGATCTCTGCTCAGCAGGGAGCCTACTTCCTCCTCTCTCTCTGCCTGCCTCTCTTCTGCCTGCTTGTGATCTGTCAAATAAATAAATAAAATATTTTTAAAAAATTTTTTAAAGTAAAGCATTTTATGAAACTTACACACACAAAAATCACTGAATTTTCACACACACACAAAAAACAGAGCAAAAGTCCACTTTTCTATAAAATTTCATACTCATCTACTTCACTAAAACATCAAGGTCAAAAACAGATATGGAAGGAAAATATTTCCCTCCTAAATTATGAAAAATCAGGAGTGACCTGAAAACATCCTCTTAATTTATCTTCATTACTAACATATAATAATGAAAGAGCTATTTACTGACTATGCCCATAAGAACCCAACTTTCCAGTCTAAAGTAAAATCAGTAATCCTTATTGAAGACTATACTACAATTCACATATTAACATAAATATTATAAGAGAGATTTAGTATCTCAATACGAATTCAGCAATTCCACTTCTAGGTATATATCCAAAAGAACCAGAAGAAGAAAGAGATATTTCCCACATTATTCATAGCAGTATTATTCACAACAGTCAAAAGGTGAAAAAACCCACATATCCAACAGACAAATAGATAAATACAATGTAGTATTATAAACAAAATGGACTCCTATTCAGCCATAAAAAAGGAATGAACTTCTGATACAAGCTACAACATGGAAGAACCTTGACGACATTATGCTGAGTGAAATAAGCCCAGATGCAAAAGGACAAAAAGATTCTCTGACTAAAATTATATAAGGTACCCAGAATAGGCAAATTGATAGTAGAATTGAGGGAAAGGGGCGCCTGGGTGGCTAAGTGGGTTAAGCCGCTGCCTTTGGCTCAGGTCATGATCTCAGGGTCCTGGGATCGAGTCCCACATCGGGCTCTCTGCTCAGAAGGGAGCCTGCTTCCCTTCCTCTCTCTCTGCCTGCCTCTCTGCCTACTTGTGATCTCTCTCTGTCAAATAAATAAATAAATGAAAGAATGAATGAATGAATGAATGAATAAATAAATAAATAAATAAATACCTTTAAAAAAAAAAAAGAATTGAGGGAAAGATAGGTAATTTTTACTGGGTACAGGGGACACCTGGCTAGTTCAGTCAGTGAAACATGAGACTCTTGATCTCAGAGTTGTGGCTTCAAGTCTTACACTGGGTGTCACAGCTACTTAAAAGTTTTTAAAAATAAAAAAAAGAAAGGAAGAAAGAAAGAAGGAAGGAAGAAAGAAAAAAGAATAGAATAGAATAAAAGAAAAAGAAATCTGGGGATGCCTGGGTGGCTGAGTCAGTTAAGTGGCTGCCTTTGGCTCAGGTCATGATCCCAGGGTTCTGGGATCGAGTCCCACTCTGGGCTCCTTGCCGGGTGGGGAGCCTGCTTAACCTTCTGCCTGCAGCTTCCCCTCCTTGTGCACACATGCTCTCTGACAAGTAAATAAATAAAATATTAAAAAAAAGAAAGAAAAAGAAATCCATACTGGGTAGACTTTGTTTGGAATGATGAAAAAGTTCTAGAAATGGATAGTAGTGATGGGTGATGAATACCATGAATTTATTTAATGCCACAGACCTATACACTTAATAATGGTTAAAATGAGGGCTCTGGATAGGTAAGTGGGTTAAGCATCTCACACTTGGTTACAGGTCAGGTCATGATCTCAGGGTCCTGGGATCAAGCCTGCATCAGGCTCCACACTCAGCAGAGAGCCTGCTTGAGGATTCTCTATCCCTCTGCCACTCCCCCTGATCATTCTCTCTCTCAAATGGATAGATCTTTAAAAAATATTATCAGGGTGCCTGGGTGGCTCTGTTGGTTAAGCAACTAACTCTGGATTTCAGTTCAGATCATGCTTTCGTGGTTGTGGGATCAAGCCCTGAGTCCAGCCTCATGCTGAATCTGCTTCAGATTTGCTCTCCCTCTCTTGGCTTCTCCCCCAATTCATGTGCACTCGTGCTCTAGCTCTCTCAAATAAATAAATCTTTAAAAAATATATTAAAGGGGTGCCTTTAATATATGAGATTGTATCTCATATATAAGATATATGGGTGGCTCACTGGGTTAAGCCTCTGCCTTTGGCTTGGGTCATGATCTCAGGATCCTGGGATCCGAGTCCCACATCAGGCTCTCTGCTCGGCACGGAGCCTGCTTCCCCCCCCTCTCTCTGCCTGCCTCTCTGCCTACTTGTGATCTCTTTCTCTCTGTGGCAAATAAATAGATAAAATCTTTACACACACACACAAAAAAAAAAGGAAATATTAAAAAAATGGTTGGGGCACCTGGGTGGCTCAGTCAGTTAAGCATCGACCTTTGGCTCAGGTCAGGACTGAGCCCCACATGGGGCTCCCTGCTCAGTGGGGACTCTGCTTCTCCCTCTCCCTCCGCAACTCACCCCTGATCATGCTCTAATAAAATCTTAAAAAAAAAAAAAAAAAGTTAAAATGCTGTATTTTCCACAGTAAAAAATGGCCTAAAAATTCCCAACATGAAATATTACTCGTATTTCTAGAATATGTCACGTGAATTATTACATAGACTATCTAACAAATGAATATACCATCATCATCTTCTAAGCTCCATTTTTTCCCTTGTTTCATCTCTTCAATTTCTTTTTTCAGTTCTCCTATGTTTTCCATGGCCTTTTTACGTTGCTCTTCTCGCCATTTTTCTACTCTTTCTTTTCGCTTTCTCATTTCTTCTTCCAGCTTATTCTGATCAAAGTTCTTGGGGGGGGAATGAGAGATACAGAAGGAAAGAAAGATTAACAACTTTATTCCAGCAATATTCCATATAAACTCTCAAATTATATAAAGAGGAAAATGAAAAACAGCTGTATATACAAACTCAATTTACACCAGATTAAGATCAGTCATCTTTTTGTTTGTTTGTTTTTGAGTGTTTATAGCAGCTTTATTTATAATAGCTCCCAAAGCGATACAATTGCAGGGACACATCTTTTAAATATATCTACGAATATACCAGCAAACAAAAAAATCATCTTCAACTAAGAAAGCAGACTTCAAACATGATTAATCTCATTTTAATTTCAGGCAAGATGTAAACATGAATCCACTTTTTTCCTAAAATGAGAAACTAGATGAATTAATAAGCATAATTCCCCACTTACTAGTTATTCTCAAGTTTAAATCCTCTACACACCTCAAAGACTGCCTCCATGAAAAAGAAATTTTCTATTACAAATCAGTGAGAAAGCGGGGCACCTGGGTGGCTCAGTATGTTAAAGCCTCTGCCTCCCGCTCAGGTCGTGATCCCAGGGTCCTGGGATCAAGCCCCAAATCAGGCTCTCTGCTCAGTGGGGAGCCTACTTCCCTTCCTCTCTCTCTGCCTGCCTCTCTGCCTACTTGTGATCTCTGTCTCTCAAATAAATAAATAAAATCTTAAAAAAAAAAAATTAGTGAGTAAGTGAAAGCTATTTATCAACATGATTAAAAAGTTTTGGTCTTTTGGTCTTTAGGTCTAAGTTTCCTAAAAACACCCATTCCAAAGACTTTATCAAGATGATTAATAATACTCTGAAAAAGAGAGGCGCGTGGTTGGCTCAGTGGGTTAAAGCTTTTGCCTTCAGCTCAGGTCGTGATCCCAGGGTCCTGGGATTGAGCCCCACATCGGGCTCTCTGCTTCGCTGGGAGCCTGCTTCCCCCACCCCCACCTGCCTCTGCCTACTTGTGATCTCTGTCCATCAGATAAATAAATAAAATCTTTAAATAAATAAATAAATAAATAATATTCTGAAAAGGAGAAAGCAAACCATTTTCATAGCCCTAAGCAGGAACTCAGTGATTAAACATCGTAAAAATAAAAAACTGACATATGCTGGGGTGTCTGGGTGGGTCAGCCTGTTAAATGTCTGACTTTGGCTCAGGTCATGATCTTAGGATAGTGGGATTGAGCTCTGCTGTGGGCTTTCTGATCAGTGGGGAGTCTGCTTGCCCCTCTCCATCTGCCCCTCCCTCAGCTTGTGCTCTTTTTTTCTCACGAATAAATAAAATCTTAAAAAAAAATCTACATATGCTATCATTATAGATATGGAAATACTACATCAAAAAACAGTCAAAGAAAATACTACAAAATTTTAATGGTGACCTGAAACTAATATAACACTGGATGTTAAATACCCTGGAATTAAAGTTAAAAACTTAATTAAAGGGGCACGTGGGTGGCTCAGTCATTAAGCATCTGCCTTTGGCTCCGGTCATGATCCCAGGGTCCTGGAATTGAGCCCATCGGGCTCCCTCCTCAGCAGGAAGCCTGCTTCTCCCTCTCCCATTCTCCCTGCTTCTGTTCCTTCTCTTACTGTGTATGTCTCTCTCTTTGTCAAATAAATAAAATATCTGTCAAATAAATAAATATCTGTCAAATAATCTGACAAATATCTGTCAAATAAATAAAATCTTAAAAAATAATAATAATAATTAAAACAAAAACAAAACTTAGGGCACCTGGCTGGCTCACTCAGAAGAACATGCGACTTTTAATATTAGGGTCACGAGAGGAGTATAGATCCACCCTGGGTGAAGAGATTACTTAAATATATAAACTTTAAGGAAAAAAAAAAGTATACCACTCTTTTAGAGGGCATTTTGATCCTATCTGTCAAAATGTTAAATACATATACCCATTGACAAAGCCATTTCATTGATACCAATTTACCCTACATTCACATACCACTGTTCATAATGAAGACTGAAAATAACCTAAATATCCATCAAAGGTGATTTCCTTACTTTGTTTCAACAGAACCCCATGCAGGCATTGAAAACAATGAGCTATATCTATATATGCAGTTACAGAAGATCTCCAATATATAACAAAAGAAAACAACAAGGCACACTATTTAAGTTGAATGTTGGATATACTGCTGTGTATTCTTCTTCAGACATTATATACTGAAAAAATAGATTTAAAAATTTAAAATTGAAAATTGAACAATTTAAAAATGAACAAAAGCAGGGCACCTGGCTGGCTCAGTCAGTGGAACCTGCAACTCGTGATCTGGGGGCTGAGTTTGAAACCCACATCAGGAGTAGAGATTACGTAATAAAAAATAAATAAATAAATAAAATAAGGAGGGGTGCCTGGGTGGCTCAGTGGGTTAAGCCTCTGCTTTCGGCTCGGGTCATGATCCCAGGGTTCTGGGATCGAGCCCCGCATCGGGCTCTTTGTTCAGCAGGAGCCTGCTTTCCCTCCTCTCTCTCTGCCTGCCTCTCTGCCTACTTGTGATCTCTGTCAAGTAAATAAAAAAAAAAAAACAGATCATGTATATAGATAATGCAGTATTTTTGAGAAATGACTCCTCTAATAGGGACAGTTTTTACTTTATCTCTTTTTTGGTTTTTGTTTTTTACATACTATCATTTAAAAATGAAAATAGGGATGCCTGGGTGGCTCAGCTGGTTAAGCCATTAGCTGCCATTAGCTCAGGTCATAATCCCAATGTCATGGGATCAAGCCCGATCAGCCTCCCTGCTCAACAGAGTCTGCTTCTCCCTCTCCCTCTGCTGTTCCCCCTGCTTGTGTTCTCTTTACTCTTTCTCAAAAAAAAAGAAATGAAGTCCTTAAAAATAAATTAATAAAATAAAAATAAAATATATAGAGGACCTAGCTGGCTCAGTCAGTACAGCATGGGGCCCTTGATCTCAGGGTTGTGAGCTCAAGCCCCATGTTGGATATGGAGCCTACTTAAAAAGAAACAAATATAATTAAAGATATAGCAATAAAAATCCCCAACAGTTTGTGATCACAGAAACAAATATGATAATATAATACAATTATTTAGTTAGTAAACATACGCCAGCATCTTTTTCTTTTTCATCTTCCTTGTCATCTTTGTCTTTTTTCTTCTCTTTAGAACTTTCCCCACTATCTGTTTTCTCTTTGGACCTAGACCTATGAAAAAAGAGAAGAAGAAACATCATTTATTTGTGCTTGGAAACATTCACATCTAAAATACATTTAAAGGGGGCGCCTGGATGGCTCAGTCAGCTAAGTGTCTAACTCTGACTTTGGCTCAGGTTGTGATCTCAGAGTCATGGGATCGAGCCCCACCTCAGGCTCTGTGCTGAGGCTGGAGGCTGCTTAAGATTCTTTCTCTCGGGGCGCCTGGGTTGCTCAGTGGGTTAAGCCCCTGCCTTCAGCTCAGGTCAAGATCCCAGAGTCCTGGGATCGAGTCCTGCATCCGGCTCTCTGCTCAGCAGGGGGCTTGCATCCCTCTCTCTCTGCCTGCCTCTCTGCCTACTTGTGATTTCTCTCTCTCTGTCAAATAAATAAAATCTTTAAAAAATAAATAAATAAAAATTAATAATGTTTAAGGGGCTTGGGTTGCTTAGTCGGTTAAGCATCTGCCCTTGGCTCAGGTTATGATCACAGCTGCCAGGGATTAAGTCCTACATCTGACTCCCTGATCAGCACAAAGTCTGCTTCTTCCTCTCGCTCTCCCTATACACTCTCCCTCTCTCTCTCAAATAAGTAAAATCGTAAAAAAATTTTTTAAAAAATTAAAAAGTAAAAAATAACATTTAAAACCCCAACAGGCCTTGCATTTCACCCCTATGTTTGGTATCTTGTGAGTAAAAAAAATTTCTTGGGCCGCCTCGCTGGCTCAGTTGGTTAAGCATCTCCCTTCGGATCAGGTCATGATCTCAGCATCCTGGGATCGAGGGGTCCCTGCTCAGTGGGGAGTCTGCATCTACCTCTCCCCTGTACCCCTCCCCTTGGTCATGATCGTTTGCTCTCTCTCTCAAACTGAGTAAATAAAAGCCTTAAAAAAAAATACTTAATTTGAATGGAATCAATTCAGTCTTCTTTTTCCCCTTTTAAAGAAACTGGTGCTTTTTAAACCTTCCAGATTTGATGAAGATATCCAAAGGTAAAGAATATTTTCTCTAGGGGTACCTGGGTGGCTCAGTGGGTTAAAGCCTCTGCCTTCAGCTCAGGTCATGATCCCAGGGTCCTGGGATCGAGCCCCACATCAGGCTCTCTTCTCAGCAGGGAGCCTGCTTCCTCCTCTCTCTCTCTGTCTCTCTGCCTACTTGTGATCTCTATCTGTCAAATAAATAAAATCTTTAAAAAAAAATTATTAAAAAAATATTTTCTCTAGTGTAAACTTCTAAAAAGTTTACTATTATGCCATCGATTTGGTCTTTTATCTGCTTTTATGTACAGAATGATAGAGGTCGTCCTATTTCATTATATGGTAGCAAATGACCCTAGTAGCACTTATTTTTATTTTTTATTTTTTTGATGCAGGCTCCACACTAAGCTTGAACTCACAATCCTGAGATCAAGACCTGAGCTGATCAAGAGTCTGATGTTTGGGGTGCCTGGGTGGCTCAGAACCTTAAGCCTCTGCCTTTGGCTCAGGTCATGGTCTCGGGGTTCTGGTCAAGCCCTGCATCAGGCTCTCTGCTCAGCAGATAGCCTGCTTCCCCTTTTCCCTCTGCCTGCCTCTCTGCCTACTTGTACTCTCTCTCTGTCAAATAAATAAAATCTTTAAAAAAAAAAAAAAAGTGTCTGACATCTAACTGACAGCCACCCAGGCATTCACACCAACCCAAGTACTACTTACTAAAAGAACTTTTCCCCACTAATTACACTGTTACCACTGTCATTTGTTAAGTGACCATATACATGGGATCTTCTTCTGGGCTCTTTACGTGGTTCCACTGATCTATTTGTCTCTACACCAAAACCACACTTAATTTGGACAACTTTATGACAAGTTTCAATATCTGGTAAAGCAAGCCCTCCTATCTTGTTCTTTAAGACAGTTTATGCCCTTGCATTTCTAATTTTACAATCAGTTTGTGAAATACTTTTCTAAATGCTAGGCATTTTTAATATGAATACGTTTTGAAGCTAATAAAATGCTTTACTCTAAATCTGCTTAGATAACCATGACTTTTCTCCTTGAATCTTATTAATATAAAGAATTAAACTGACTGATTTTACTCTCTTCTTTATTTTTTTTTTAAAGATTTTGTTTATTTATTTGCAAGAGATAGAGCATGAAAGAGGGGAGAGTCAGAGAGAGAAGAAGACTCCCCGCTGAGCAGGGAGCCCCATGCAGGACTCAATCCTGGGACTCCAGGATCACGACCTGAGCTGAAGGCAGTCACTTAACCAACTGAGACACCCAAGCACCCTCTCTCCTTTTTTTTTTTTTTTTAGAAGATTTATTTATTCATTTGAGAGACAGCACAAGCAGGGGGAGGAGCAGAGGGGGAAAGAAGCAAATCCCCTTGCTAAGCAGGGAGCCTGCCACGGGGCTCAAATCCCAGGACCTTAGGATCATGACTTGGGCTAAAGGTAGACACTCAATTGACTGAGCCACCCAGGTGCCCCTACACGGACTGATTTTCTTATGTTAAACCAACCTTCCATTCCTGGAATAAATCCACATAGTTCATAATTTTTTCTTTACATGTTTTTTGATTCAGTATAATAGTCTTTATGTTTAGATTAAATAAAGCCTATAGTTATCTTTTCTCATACTGTCCTTTTCAGGTTTTAATATCTATGTTCTTCTCAATACATAACATGAATTAAGAAATGTTTTTTCAGGGCGCCTGAGTGGCTCAGTGGGTTAAAGCCTCTGCCTTCAGCTCAGGTCATGATCTCAGGGTCCTGGGTTGGAGCCCTGCATGGGGCTCTCTGCTCAAGCAGGGAGCCTGCCTCTCTGCCTGCTTGTGATCTCTGTCAAATAAATAAATAAAAATCTAAAAAAAAAAAAAAAAAAAAAAGAAATGTTTTTTCATTAAATCTCTATTCATCAAAAGTATCATAACAGAGTAAAAAGACAAGCCACAGAGTAAAAGAATATATGTGCCATTCATATAAACGACAATCAACAACCAGCAAGCGTATTTAAAAAAAACAACAAAACCTCCTACAAGTCAATTTTTAAAAAAACAACTCAACAGAAAAATAAGCAAAAGATTTTAACATATTTCAGAAAAGAAGAAATCCAAATGACCAAAGAACATATGAAGTTCAACCTCACTGGTCATGACAAATACAAATTAAAGCCACAACAATACTAGTATGTCTAACCAATTAACAAAACTTAATAGGACTGACTACCAAATACTGGGAAGAGTATGGAGCAATACAATGATACTGCTCATCGGAATACAATCAGCATACCTCCTCTGGAAAGCATTTGGGATTACTCAATAAAAATGAAGCTACACTGGGGTGGGTGGGTTGCTCAGTTAGTTGACTGAGTCAACTCTTGACTTCAGCTCTGGTCAAGATTTCAGGTTTGTGATCACGCCATGCTGGGCTCCACACTCACCAGGGCATCGAATGCAGATTCTCTCTCTCTGCCCTCCCCCTACTCGCATGCCTTGCACTCACTCTCTCCCTCAAATAAACAAATCTTTAAAAAAAACAATAAAGCTATGTTTATTCTATAACCATATAATTTCACTCCTAGGTACACACCCTGGTGAAACTCAAGCACATGTATACTAAGACACATACATAAAAATGCTCAAAATACCCTAAAAAAGTCAAAAGAACCCAAATACTCACCTCAGTAGAACAGATAAATAGTGGTATACTTATACCACCAAATAGTATTCAGAAGTGAAAATGAACTACTGTTATAAACAACATGGATGACTCTCAAACAATGATCAACAAAGATACAAAAGAATATGGAACTCATTCAAGTAAAGTTAAAAAACATAAGTCTTAACTATTATTTTTCCAGATGTGAACACTAGTGTAAAACTCTAAAGAAAGACAAAGAAATTACAAGTACAAACGTCAGGAGTGGTTTTATCTAGGGCAGTAGAGAGCTGGAATTATAGAAAGGACATGGAGGGCTTCTAGAGATACTGATATGTTTTATTTCTTTTCTTTTTCTTTTTTTTTAGGTTTTATTTATTTATTTGTCAGAGAGAGAGCACAAACAGGAACAACAGCAGGCAGAGCAGGAAAAGGGAGAAGCAGGCTCCCACTGAGCAAGAAGCCTGATGCTGAACTTGATCCCAGGACCCTGGAATCATGACCTGAGCCAAATGCAGACATTTAACTAACTGAGCCACCCAGGCGTCCTAACATGTTCTATTTCTTATCCTTGGTGGTGGTTACATGAATATTGCTTTATAATTATTTAGTAAACTGCATGTTTACATTTCATTCACTTTTCCAAATTTATATTTTACTTTTAACTCAAAATAATCCCAATGGGCATTACTACACCAACCTTGGTAAAATAAAAGTAAAATTTATAAAATAAAATTAATGACATGAGGAAAACACTCATGAATAATGTGAGTAATATACTATAATACAAATTCATATATCAACTATGTCACCACTTCAGAAACAGCCAAAGAACAAATCATTGAAAAGAGAAATATGAAGAGTAAACATGTTATGTCTAATAGATATACCTTGAAATTGAAAGGTACTAGCATCCTAAGGAAACATGTACATTTAACACAAGCAAAGTTCATACCTATCCCGAAGAGCAATTCAGCAATTCACATCATGAGTTAAGAAGTTATCTGCCAACCAGTGTCAGAAATGCTAAGAACATCATTTCAAAGGAAAAACAGAGTTCCCAAAAAGATGTTTATACAATATATTCCTGACCATTAACAATAGGTATCAAATAAGAGAACAGTGTATTATGAATGTTAAAACTAACCGAATCTACTATTTCCAACTGAATTACAAGCCTCATAAACTATTAAAATTTAAAAAAAAAATTTTAAGATAAAAATAAATAAAATAGGGATGCCTAGGTGGCTCAGTCTGTTAGGCTGCTGCCTTCAGCTCAGGTCATGATCCCAGGGTCCTGGGATCAAGTCCCGCATCGGGCTCCTTGCTCGGCAGTGAGCCTGCCTCTCTCTCCACCTCTGCCTGCCACTTTAACCTGCTCGTGCACTCTCTCACACGCTCTCTCTCTCTCTGACAAATAAATCAACAAAATATTTAAATAATTTAATTTAATTTAATTCAACCAGTAGTTGATGGTAGAGCTAGTCAGTAATTATTTATAAAGATTTCTTTGAAAAAAGGAAGGAAAAGGAAAGAGTCAGTTCCCAAACTGCATGATACAGTCCAATGATAACATTACCTATTCTCAGCTTTCTTGCTTTTATTGCCAGGACTGGAGGATCTGGATCGCCGGCCTCGGCTTCTACTCCTTGAACGTCTCCTGTCTCGACTTCGAGATCTTCTTCGGTCTCGACTTCTGTCTCTCTCTCTACTTCTGGAACGCCTGAAAGGGAAACACTTTTCATTCATTCTATGACCAAGTAGTATTACTTTCAGATAACGGTTCTGTACTGTGTTGAAAGAAGCTTCTTAACTATTACTATTATTAAAGGCTGATATTTCAAACAATCATCAAATCAGATAAAAAAGGAACAAGTAGGGCGCCTGGGTGGCTCAGTGGGTTAAGCCGCTGCCTTCGGCTCGGGTCATGATCTCGGGGTCCTGGGATCGAGTCCCGCATAGGGCTCTCTACTCAGCAGGGAGCCTGCTTCCTCCTCTCTCTCTCTCTGCCTGCCTCTCTGCCTACTTGTGATCTCTCTCTGTCAAATAAATAAATAAAATCTTAAAAAAAAAAAAAAAAAAAAAAGAACAAGTAAAGTCAATTCTTAGAAGTGGTTAAAAATAAGTGAGGATACTAATTCCAAAATGATATTTGTTGGAAAAAAAACAGCAAATCTGTGATAATAAATGTCCTTTTAAAATCTACAGTCTACAGTAGAAAAATCTAAATTTCAAAGCTTAAGTATAAGGATGGGTACAATGGGGCTATGGAAGAACACAGATAATGAAGACTAGGAGATAATTTACATTCTAGAGCTGATGGTGACATGACATAGGGCAGATCAACTCTCTGCATCACAGTTTCCTCATCTATATAATATGGAGGCTCCACTTAGATAATCTCAAAATCCTTCTTGCTCTAAAACCTTGTGATTCTACTTTCAATCCTAAAAGCCAAAGACCAAATCTTAAAAAAATCAATTTCATTTAATACATACTTGAATGGGGGCGCCTGGGTGGCTCAGTAGGTTAAGCCTCTGCCTACGGCTCGGGTCATGATCTCAAGGTCCTGAGATTGAGCCCCACTGATTGAGCTCAGTGGGGAGCCTGCTCCCCCCATCTCTCTCTGCCTGCCTCTCTACCTACTTGTGATCTCTGTCTGTCAAATAAATAAATAAAATCTTAAAAAAAAAAATACATGCTTGAATGAATTATATGAAACTGTTCCTGGGACCACATAATATGATACTAAGTCAACACTATCCACTTTTTCATAGATGAGTATTCTCTCCCTGAGCACCAAGTAATACTTCCACAATTTCTTCTTCCAATGTTTGCAAAAGAGTTTTTTCTATGATCAGTTCACAGCACCTGTACAGCCTTGTCTTCTTTCCTATTATAATAAGAAACTTATCAAATAACTTTTTGGTGTGGGGAAGATTATTTTTATTTACAATGTTTTCCACCTCTACAAAGGTTATATACAGCTGCTTGACTGGTGCCAAGGAATGTGTAAGCAAGTAAAAGTAAAATAAAAATTAGGAGATCCTTTTATTCAAAATAGTTTTTTTTTTTAAAGAGTGTCAAAAAGGGACACTTGACTAGCTCAGCTGGTGGAGTATGCAACTCTTGATCTTAAAGTTGTAAGTTCAAGCCCCAAGTTGCATGCGAGATTAATTAAAAATAAAATGTTTTAAATAAATAAATAGAATCTTCTTTACAAATTAAAAAAAGGGGGAGTTGAGAGGGTCCCTGATTGGCTCAGTCAGTAGGGCACACAATTCTTGATCTCAGGGTTTTAAGTTTGAGCCCCACACTGTAGAGATATTACTTAAAAATAAAAAGCTTTAGGGGCACCTGGGTGGCTCAGTGGGTTAAAGTCTCTGCCTTCAGCTCAGGTCATGACCCCAGGGTCCTGGGATGGAGCTCGGCATCGGGCTCTCTGCTCAGCAGGGAGCCTGCTTCCTCCTTTCTCTCTGCCTGCCTCTCTGCCTACTTGTGATCTGTCAAATAAATAAATAAAATCTTTAAAAAAAATTTTTTTTTTAAATAAAGCTTTAAAAAAATACCTTTTTTTTTTTTTTTTAAAGCAGGGCTTGCAGATGGCTCTGCCCTTTTCCTTCTCCTGCTGGCTTTAGTGGCTGGTCTGAACATAGTTGTCAGCTCTCTTGGGACAGAATTAGAACAGAACAGTCTTAATGACATATTACCTTTGAGACTCTTTGCTCCAGGCAAAGCACCTCTGGACCTGATCAAATGAGCTGGGGTCAAAGCAGAGTGCCCACCAAAGACCATTAAATTTCAGTCCAAGTCATACTCTTGAACAAGCCCAATTTAGCTGAGAAGGCCCAATTTATCATGAGTCTTTAGGAGACTGTCTTACCTCAGGCGCTTCCGGTCTCTTGACCGAGATCTTCTTTTATCTCTGCTACGAGACCTCTCTCTCCTTCTATCTCTATCTCTGCTTCTAGACCGTCTATCATCTCCACGTTTACTTCTTTTGTCTGAGGGTGAACGACTTCTAGAACGACTTCCAGAGCGCCCCCTTGATGCTGATCGCTTCCGATAGTGGCTAGAAAGTGAAGTTCAAGATTAAGTTTAGCAAACACAGGTAACTTCTATTATATTTTAATTAATCACATTTTCCTAAAAGATCTCAGCAAATTAAACACTGAAAGGCCTTTTTGTTCATCAACTCTTAAAATTAGGGGGAAGTAATGACTCCTGCAGCTACATTCCACATAGACAGGGAAAAACTATCTTGAAACAGAAGCAAGGACAGTAAAAAGAACGGACCAAACTTGCCTCAAGCAACTTGCATTCTGGCAAAGGAAGAAATGACTGACAAGTAAAGAAATAAATACACAATACATCACATGGTACTATGGAGAGAAACTGATCAGAGTAAACGAAAGAGAAAGGGTGGCAGGTAGGAGGTTTGCTATTTTAAACTAGGTGATGAGAAAAACTTACTAATAAACAAACACTTCAGAGGTCTGAAGAAAATCAAAGGAACCATGTAGATACAAGGGGGAGAAACTTTACAGGGAACAGGCACCACAAGTGCAAAGTCGCTGAGGAAGAAGCTTGACTGGTGTGTCTAAGGAACAGCTAGGAAGGCAGATGCGGCTAGGTCTAAATGACCAAGTACCATGAGATGAGATCAGCAATATAGTAGGGCAGGAAAACATGGAGAGCTCTGTAGAGCCTTACAGGCCATTCTAAGGAGTTTTTCTTTCACTCTGAGTAAGTTGAGAAGTTACTAGAAGATTCTAAGTAGAGCAGTAGTGTTACCCCACTAATATTTTTATTTATTTCTTACTTACTTTTTCCCTCACTAATATTTTTAAAGCATTAGTCTGGCTGCTGAGGGGAAAACAAACTGAAGAAAGGCAAATGCAGAAGCAGGGAAAAGAGGTAGGATGCAATAGCAATCATCCAAGTAAGAGAATGGTGGATGGGATGAGAATATCAAGTTTGGAGTTTCTAGGAAGTGTCAAAATCTAGGTATTTTGAAACTAGAAAGGACTGATTTATGGATTAACTCGATGCCAAGTGTGACAGCAAGGCAGAAGCCATGGGTGTCTCTGAGATACACGGCTGGACCTAGTAGAAAGATGAAGTTGCCATTTACTAAGATGGGAAGCCTGAGGGAGAATCATATGTGTGTGTGTGGGGGGGGGGGGGTCAGGATATTAGGCATTCACATGGAGATGTATGTAGGTAGTTGAAATATCAGTCTAGAATTCATGAAGGGCTCCACAGCCATCAGTGTACAAAGGCTACTTAAAGCAACAAACATGGATAAGATGGCTAGGGAATGAGTGCCCCTCATTATCCAAGCACCTGAAACTCAATGTGTAGAAACCCAAACTCATTACCTTTGCCTCCCCAAACCATTTATTACCACAACTTCTAGTCAGTAGTCTCAAAATATGTTATCTTTTTTTTTTTTTAAAGATTTTATTTATTTATTTGACAGAGCGAGATCACAAGTAGGCATAGAGGCAGGCAGAGAGAGAGAGAGGGGGAAGCAGGCTCCCCGCTGAGCAGAGAGCCCGATGCGGGACCCGATCCCAGGACCCTGAGATCATGACCTGAGCCGAAGGCAGTGGCTTAACCCACTGAGCCACCCAGGCGCCCAAAATATGTTATCTTTAATACTTCTCTTTTTCTACACAACCAGTAAAACACCAAGTATTACCAATTCCATCTCTGTAATTCTCTTCATATTGTATCAGCACCTCAGAGTTCCCACTGTCACTACTCCACATCAGAGCTACCTAGTTAGGGCATTTTAGAAGACTCCTGGTCTTCTTGTTTCTATTCTCTGTTCCCTGAAATCTGTTTCACTTGTTGCTTCAGTGGTAATCTTTGTAAAGCAGAGTTCTGACCATATTATATAAACACACCCAAACATTTCTTAGGCAAAATCTTCAAAGGCTCTCAAATTCTTAGCTTCAAGATTTTATTTATCTATTTTATTTATTTATTTATTTGAGAGATAGAGAAAGTACCAACAGGGGGAACAGTAGAGGGAGATGGAGAAGCGGGCTCCCCACTGAACAGAGAACCTGATGCAGGACTCAGTCCCAGGACACTAGGATCATGACCTGAGCCGAAGACAGATGCTTAACAGCTTGAGCCACTGAAGGGCCCCTCAAATTCTTTAAATCTAGGGCGCCTGGGTGGTTCAGTGGGTTAAGCCGCTGCCTTCGGCTCAGGTCATGATCTCAGGGTCCTGGGATCGAGTCCCGCATCGGGCTCTCTGCTCAGCAGGGAGCCTGCTTCCCTCTCTCTCTCTCTCTCTGCCTGCCTCTCCATCTATTTGTGATTTCTCTCTGTCAAATAAATAAATAAAATCTTAAAAAAAAAAAAAAATTCTTTAAATCTACAATCCACCGACATTCTGGACGCAACTCCCTTTTAGAACCTACCTCCTAGGACGCCTGGGTGGCTCAGTTGGTTGGACGGCTGCCTTCGGCTCAGGTCATGGTCTCGGAGTCCCGGGATCGAGTCCCGCATCGGGCTCCCAGCTCCATGGGGAGCCTGCTTCTCCCTCTGACCTTCTCCTCACTCATGCTCTCTCACTGTCTCTCTCTCAAATAAATAAATAAAATAGAACCTACCTCCTACCACTTATCGTCAACCCTTCATGACACCTAAATATGTAGGCAAACTGGGCTCTTTATCTGTTTCTCGAACACCTTGCTCCATCCCATTTCTAAGCCTTCCGTAAGTTTCTGTACCAACCTAGAGCACAAGCCATGCAGGCAGGGGAAAAGGCTAAAGAGCTGGAAGAAGCTTCCTTGTGAAAGGTCCTGAAGGATGTGCTAAATAGTCTGACTTTATCTTTGGAAGCAGTAAGAACCAACAGCGATGAAAGAGAGGAATGACATAATCTTTATTTCAGAAGTGTCACTGTGGCTGCAGTGTGAGGAACCTATTAGGAGTGCAAAGATCACAGGAAGATAATCAATTTGAGGCAAGTGTAGCAGTCTGAACACTAAATGATTAGGGCCTGGATTAAGTCAGAGAGCAGAAATGGAGACGGGGTGTAGAATCTTACTGGGTTTAGACAGTACGAGAGAAAAATTAATCAAATAAACTCTCTCTTCCAGGTTTCTGCTTTGGGTAGCCAGATGAATAGCAATTTAAAAGACCTGCACAAGAATTCTCTGTAAATATACAACTATTCTTTATCTTTATCCATGTGATGGTACTCAGTTTATGGATTTGCTAAATTTCATCTAGTTCTACCCTAAGCTTTGTCCATTTCCCTAAACATTAACTGTATCTCAATAAGCTACTATTACTTATTATTTATAACCCAGATAAAAAGATCTTTCATTCACTGCTAAATACAAAGCAAATATTCATCTTTAAGATAATAACCTCAAGGTCCCAAACCCCCTTTAACAATCTAAGTTTTGAAGAGGTATCAGAATTCTAATAAGACCTCCCAATCCAGGTGTTAAAAGGACAGAAAATACATAACAAAGAAATATGATATCTACCGGAGAAATAAATCTCCATACAACAAGTATTTATTGCAGCCCACTAAAAGCCTAGTCACGTTCAATGTTGTATATGATGTAAAAATATTTAGCCTCCAGCTCCTTTCAACTGATTTGGAAAAATAGAAGACACGCATACGGTACTAAAATAGACAGCAATAAGCGCCAGGGAAAGGGGGCAAACGCGAACGGGTAAGAAATTCAACTGGGATCACTACTGACGGAGGGATCACGGAGGGCTTCGTGGAAATGGCGGGATGTGGTACCCAATCACTGACCTCCTGGAGCGGTGGTCCCGCTCCAGGGGCTGCAACGGGCGATGGCAGTGTAGGGAACCCTGCGAGCGTCACCGGCCCAAATACAGTCACTTCCTCGGCCGAGGTCTCCCTGCCCCCCGGGTGGCCGCGGGGAGCGCTGGCCGCACGTGGGGCCGCACCGATTCAGGCCTGGTCCCGCTGCCACCTCAACTCCCGCCTCTTTCCCCCAGTCCCAGGAAGCCGCCCGCCCGCTCACCCGCTAGGCGCGCCGCCTCACCGTGACTCCCGGCCCATGCTGCCGGCCGCGCGAAAAGCAACGCCCTTCGGGACAACGCGCAGAAGAACAGCACAAAGGAGGAGGTCACGTCGCCCTCAGCTAGCCAGGCGAAGAGCAGCACTACCGGGGAGCAGCAGCAGCTACTGCGGCGGCGGCCATCGAAGAGCGGCCAACGAAAACAGGACGTGCTGGCGCCCGCGGCAAAGAGAAGGAGAAAGCGGGCGGAAGCTGCTCTCTCCACAGCGCTCTCTCTCGGCTGGAGGCCGCACAGCGCCTGCCGCGCCGAAAGACGCGACCTGGGCGGATTTTCCCTGCGGTGCATGAAAGTCTGCGTTTTAGTGCAGTGGAGAAAGGTGCCTTGGCTTTGCGGGCCTTAAGAAGTTCTTTCTTCGGCTCCTGGGGGGGCTCGGCTGGTTAAGCGTCTGCCTTCAGCTCAGGTCATGATGCCAGGGTCCTGGAATCAAGCCCTGCAGGGAGCTTGCTTCTCCCTCTCCCCAACCTCCTGCATATGTGTTCCCTCTCTTGCTGTGTCTCTGTCAAATAAATATAATACTTTTTAAAAATTATTTTAAAAGGGTGCCTGGGTGGCTCAGTGGGTTAAGCCGCTGCCTTCGGCTCAGGTCAT
>NC_081568.1:72233504-72322334 GCF_022355385.1 Mustela nigripes | reverse complement strand
ATGACCTGAGCCGAAGGCAGCGGCTTAACCCACTGAGCCACCCAGGCGCCCCAAAATAAAATATTTTTTTAAAAATTAAAATTTAAAAAAAATTATTTAAAAGAAGAAGAAGAAGAAGAAGAAGAAGGTCTTTCCTGCAAGGGACATTGAGGCACCATATGCATTCCCACCCCTTAACCTGAGCTGAGTGATGCTACCAACATCATTCACTCTCATTCATTTATATTGATGGTATATGTGTGGGGCATGTCTTACATTCCAGGAGCTTACAAGTTAGTGGGGTATATAGACATAAGTAAAAACACAAGCAAATGTAATACAAAAGAGATTACAGCATAGGAGAGGAGTTCAGAAAGGTTCCCTGAGCATGTGACCTTTGAGATGAGATGTGAAGACTGAGTAGGAGTTAAGAGGGTGGGGAAAAGGAAAAGCTAAAAATATATTCCTAAGATTATAGTGTTTCTCAACATGGCTTGAGCTTGGACACTGTAAAAAAAAAAAAAAAAAAAAACCATGATAGGAGGGTGCCTGGGTGGCTCAGTCAGTTAAGTGTCTGCCTTTGGCTCAGATCATGATCCGAGGATCCTAGGATTGAATCCAACCCAGGTCTGGCTCTCCCCTCAGTTGGGAGTCAATTTCTCCCTCCGACCCTCCTCCCTCTCTCTTTTTCCCTCTCTCTCTCTCAAATAAAGGTTTTATGTGTTAAAAAAAAAAAAAAAAGATTTTATGTGTTTATCTGTGGGACAGTGAGAAAGGAGAGGGAGGAGGGTCAGAGGAGCAGCAGACACACCCAGTTGAGCAGGGAACCCCATGTGGGACTGGATGCCAGGACTCCAGGATCATGACCCCAGTGAAGGCAGTCACTTAACCAACTAGCCACCCAGGGCCCAATAAATAAAGTCTTAAAAAAAATTAAAAATACATGATGGGGTGCCTGGGTGGCTCAGATGGTTAAGCATCTGCCTCAGGCTCAGGTCAAGATCCCAGGGTCCTGGAATCCAGTCCCACATCAGGCTCCCTGCTCAGCTGGGAGCCTGCTTCCTCTCCCACTCCCCTGCTTGTGCCTTCTCTGCCAAATAAATAAAAATCTCTCTCTCTCTCACTATACATACATACACACACACACACACACACGTACATGATGGGATATTTGGCTGGCTCAGTCTATAGAACATGCAGTTCTTGATCTCAGGGTTGTGAGTTCAAGTCCCAGGTCAGGTGTAGAGATTACCTAAATATGAAATCTTAAAAAATATACATAAATGGATCCATGCGTTCTATACCGATATTCTGATTTACTTGGTCTGGAGTGCTTCCTGTGCACTGGGAATTTTTAAGCTTCTTGGGCAATTTTGAAATTATACTTAAGGTGAGAATGACTCACCTAGGAGAACACACTGAATTGTTAAGTATTGTTTTGACACAAAGCTATAATGTAGACAGAAGCTCTCATAGTTAACATTCGTCTGTACTATTTTACATTCTTCTGCCTAAGAAAGAAAAGTTCCAGATTGTGATTGTGGCGGTTAATGCATGTATGTACACATTCATCAAAACTCAATGAACTGTAAACTTTATTTTTTTTTAAAGATTTTTTTTTTTTATTTAACAGAGAGAGATCACAAGTAGGCAGAGAGGCAGAGAGAAAGAGGAGGAAGCAGGCTCCCTGCTGAGCAGAGAGCCCGATGCAGGACTCCATCCCAGGACCCTGAGATCATGACCTGAGCCGAAGGCAGCGGCTTAACCCACTGAGCCACCCAGGCGCCCCAAACTGTAAACTTTAGATTGACACATTTTACTGCATATAAATTTGACCTCAAAACACTTGATTAAAAAAAGAAGAAACCGGGGAGCCTGGGTGGCTCAGTGGGTTAAAGCCTCTGCCTTTGGCTCAGGTCATGATCCCAGAGTCCTGGGATTGAGCCCCACATCGGGCTCTCTGCTCCGAGGAGAGCCTGTTTCCTCCTCTCTCTCTCTGCCTGCCTCTCTGCCTACTTGTGATCTCTCTCTGTCAAATAAATAAATAAAATCTTAAAAAAAAAAAAAAAGAAGAAGAAGAAACCTAGTTATGACTCCAAGACAGTCTTCTGCTCTTCCTCTGTGCCTTCCTGTCCATTGGTGACAACAGTACAGTCCATCCCCAGGGTAAAAGAGGCCTGGGCTGATACCTGACAGAATGGACAGGAAGTATCAGAGTCATTCTACATCGCTTCATTGTGGACTAAAGGTAACAAGTATTGGTTTCAATCTAAGAGAAATAGGAAACCACTAGTGACTTAAACATGGAGACACTGAGAAGTGGTCAGATTCTGGATATATTCCACAGGTAGCTCTCCAAACACTAAGTTAGATATGAACTGTCATCTTTATGCCTCCCATCAGGCTTTAAACAGAGCTGCTGTGGGGGTGTGGTGATCTTGTGGAGAAAGGCATGGAAGCAGGAAATTTGATAGGGGATGTAGAGAAAATCAGTAGATCTGATGTAGTGATGTGATGTTTGAGCTGCCTACTAGATATCCAGGAGATAATGGCCATATAGGAGACACAGGAATCTGGGGTTCAAGGGAGAAATAGAACTTGTCTGAGGGGGCTTGGGTCATGATCCCAGGATGCTGGGATTGAGTCAGGTTCCCTCTTTGTGGGGAGCCTACTTTTCCCTCTCTTCCTCATTCATGCTCTCTCTCACTCTCTCAATAAAAAAATAAAATCTTTAAAA
This sequence comes from Mustela nigripes, assembly GCF_022355385.1. Lineage (NCBI taxonomy): Eukaryota > Metazoa > Chordata > Mammalia > Carnivora > Mustelidae > Mustela > Mustela nigripes. The sequence continues at coordinate 72,319,618 of NC_081568.1, read as the reverse complement.
AAAAAGAGAGAGGGGTCAAAAACATTTTATGGAATGTTTAAGAACGCAGTATTTGAAGTCATGAAATTGGATGAGGCCAAGCAAAACTTAATGTTACAGCAGGAACAGATTTTTTAAATCCCGTACTTGAATTTCTTGATTTCAACTGAGGAAATGGAGACTCTGGAAACAAACACAAAATTAATCCTAGGTCACTAATCTTTTCGGAATCTAAACCGGAACCAGAACCCGTGCATCTGATACCCAGGCCAGAGCTGTTTTCAAGATGTTCATTTCTAACTCCCACTTAAAAAAAAAAAGATTTGCAAGAGAGAGACGGAGAGAGAGCAGAGGGAGGAGCAGGAGGAGGAGGGAGACTCTCAAGCAGACTCCCCCACTGAGCATGGAACCCGACCTGGAGCTGGATCTCATAACCTTGAGATCATGACCAGAGTAGAAAACAAAGAGTCAGACACTTAACCAACTGAGCCACCCAGATGCCCCCTAGAACTAACTTCCCTTTAAGAGAACACATTCATGTGACAATCCTGAAAGGCTTTTTATCTTCACAGCAAGTTTATGTAAAGTTCGGAGCAATTCTATGTCCCAGAAAAAGCTGTTTTTAACTATTAGGGCAGATAAAAGAAGTAATTATAGTCCAGTATGTCTCCGACACATCACTTTTAACAAAATGCCCTGACTTCCAAAGCAGATTTTGTTTCTAATTAACCCAGTTCTCTCTCATAACCCTCTTGCTGTTTTTAGTACCAATGGTGATACATGCACATCCATTTATACAACTAATCAGCCTAAAAAGCTACTAGTCAAAGATGTCACTTTTCAGTCTAGTTTTAACCCATGAATATTTCAAGTCCTTGAAATTTCTAAGTAAAAGTTTATTCCTCAAACTGAGAAACTCCCATTTCTGTGCATTATTATTAAACATACTTTAATTATTAGAAGATGCCAATTGGCTAAATTAAAAAAAAAAGGCGGCACCAAGAGACACAGATATATTATAGCTACCTCTTCTGACAAGATTTGATAATGATCTACAACTATTAAGGCTTTCCATGTGTCAACTGGCTAACTGAGGCCTTTTTGTTCTTTTTAAAGAAACAAAAGGAGGGGCATCTGGGTGATTCAGTGGGTTAAGCCTCTGCCTTCAGCTCAGGTCATGATCTCAGGGTTCTAGCGGGGAGCCTGCTCCTCCCCCGTCCCCCCCCACCCCGCTCCGTCCCGCCCCGCCTGCCTGTCTGCTTGTGATCTCTTTCGGTTTAATAAATAAAGAAAAATCTTAGAAAAAAAAAGAACAAAAAAAAAAAAAAAAAAGAGAAAGAAATGAAAGGAAAAAAGAGAAGAAACAAAAGAAATAAATATGTGCAACGGAAGACCACTAGTGTCCTCCCAGGAATTGAGAGGGGAAATGACATTCAAGGGTGCTTTCTAATCCTCTAGATACTAGATTCATTAGGGAGTCAAGAAGAATGTGTATTTATCATCTTACCTAAGTCAGAGGAATACACTTAATTATACTTATTCTCTATTATTGTGGTTCAAAGTAAAATAACAAAAATAAAGACTTTGGGGGCGCCTGGGTGGCTCAGTGGCTTAAGTGTCTGCCTTCAGCTCAAGTCATCATCCCAGGGTCCTGGGATGGAGGCCCTTATCGGGCTCCCTGCTCAGCATGAAGTCTGCATCTCATTCTCCCTCTGCTGCTCCCCCTGCTTGTGCTCTGCCAAATACATAAAATCTAAAAATAAATAAATAAATAAAGACTTTGGGAGTAACTAAAAGAAGGTATATATATTTATAATTTCACAAGAATTAATCAAATTTATACAAAAATCTTTAAGGTAATTTAATATTAAGCAATATGATGTTTAATGTTTTATAACCTTCCAAATATGATAGTGTTACCAAGTTGTTTAAAAGGGGATTTATGATACTAGGTTGCATACCCCAGTGAATTTTCAAATCCCAATTCTATATGTACTAATCATGCTGTTCTCGTTTGCTTAAATACCTTACTTCTAGGGGCACCTGGCTGCCTCAGAAGGAGGAACATGCAACTCTTGATCATGAGTTCCAGCCCCATGGGGGCTAGGGGAGTGTTCAAGATTACTTAAAAGTAAAACGGGGCACCTGGGTAGCTTAGCCATTGCGTCTGCCTTGGGCTCGGGTCAGGATCCCAGGGTCCTGGGATCAGGCCCTGCGTTGGGCTCCCTGCTCAGCAGGAAGCCTGTTTCTCCCTCTCCTACTCCCCGTTTGTGTTCCCTGTCTAGTTGTGTCTCTGTCACATAAGTAAATAAAATCTTAAAAATTGTTTTAAAAGTAAATAATAAAAATAAATTAAAAACCTTACTACTAGAAATTGAAAACTCCAAAGTGAAAATTCCCAATTACGAGTTTGGTAATAAAAAAATTTTTATAGGGGCACCTGGGTGGCTCAGTCAGTTAAGTGTCTGCCTTCAGCTCAGGTTATGATCTCAGGGTCCTGGGATTGAGCCCTGTATCAGGCTCAGCAGGGAGCTCAGCGTGCTTCTCCTGTGCCTGCTGCTCCCCTTGCTTATGCTTTCTCTCTGTCAAATAAATAAATAAAATATTTAAAATTTTTTTTCTAAATAAAAAATAATTTTTCATAAATAAAAATGAAAATGAATACCTTTATAAATACCTTCTAATTTCACATGTATGAATATTAAAAATTGTTTCATTACTCCATATTTGCACTGGAGTATAAATTAAGATACTTGACAAAATAGCCTTTATAAGTTAGCATGTGCAGACTTAACATTAGACAGTTCAGTTTCTCTCATTTTATTTTTAAATGGCTCCATTTCTCAGGACAGAGTAACACAAATACAAGTTGTAGCCCTTGGGGCTGGATGAGACCGTATTCATGTGCTCTCCTAAAAGCAGCAGCTCAGCTCCCAAAAGAGAAATTACAAATCTTAGAAGTTAGAGAAACGTGGAGACTAGGGATTCTAATTATACAAGAAAAGTCAATTAATGACAATGGAAGTCTATTCTTCACAACAGTATTAAGACAAACTCAACGCTTTTAAATCAGGGAACCTGCCATTCCATTCCTAATCAAATGATTTTACAACCCCTATCAAGTACAAGAATTACATAAAGGTGTAAAGCCATCTGCCTCCTTAGAGACACTGCAGTTTTGAAGAGAAGGTGCTTTTTGGTAAGCTTCTCCTGCTGAGTGCTGCAAGCTTCATGGTACTTCAGAGCCCCAGTAATTAAGGAGTTCATGACAAAAGATAAAAGTGAAAAAGTAGACACAGAGATCTGTGAAAACTTCGCCCATTTTGCTATAGGTATCCATCGATCGATTTATCACTTCAGCAGGAATTCCAGATAATAGAAGGGCAGCTGTTAGTACAGTTGTCTTTATCTTCTTTTCACCCTGTATACAGAAAGACTTTGATAAATCTTACAGCTTTCAGAAGACTACTTAAGCTATACACAAACATTATCAGTACTATTATTTTTGCCTGAATCAAACCTGTTAATGAAGTTTCAAAACATCAGTCAGTAATATATTAGCATCTACTAAGTGTATAATATGTAAAGCAGCAAACTGGTTAAAGGTGTAAAGTGTAAAGTGGCCGAAGGCAGACACTCAACTGACTGAGCCACCCAGGCACCCAGAACATGTATTCCCTGATGAAATTTTCTTGGCTAATTTTTAAAGACTTTTAAGGCTGAATTTTCATTTAGTTAGTCGATTTGGTATCACCAAATCTAGTCACATGATTAAAAACCTTTAACCAGGAGCGCCTGGGTGGCTCAGTGGGTTAAAGCCTCTGCCTTCGGCTCAGGTCATGATCTCAGGGTCCTGGGATCAAGCCCCACATCAGGCTCTCTGCTCAGCAGGGAGCCTGCTTCCCTCTCTCTCTCTCTGCCTGCCTCTCTGCCTACTGTGCTCTCTGTCTGTCAAATAAATAAATAAAATCTTTAAATATAAATAAATAAATAAATAAATACCTTTAACCAAGTTCTCAAAGTGAAAAAAAAAAAAAAAGTCTTATCTTGGAAGGAAGGCAAGACAAATAACAATTTAAGATATATACAACAGCCAAGACAAAAACAGAAAAAACACTAATACACGAGACATAAATCACTGCTAAATGAAGTACATGAATAATGTATGGCACAGTGGCTCAAAGAAGATAGAAACTTACTCCAGGGTTAGGTGTATAAAGAAAGCCCAGGGAAGGATTTCAAAGGGAAGTAAAATCAAAAACAGACCTTCAGGAATGACCAAGATTTAGATGGACAAAAATGAGAGGAGAAATCTTATTGGAGGTACATCTTAGACAACAAAAGTAAGAGAAGAGTAATAGCCATACTTTATTATTTGTGACAGAATCATAGGAACATTCTATAGAGCTCTAACGGTCATGCAAAGGAATTCACACTTGTTACACATGTAGTAGGATATCAATGAACATCTATTTCCTTTCCTTAAGATTTTATTTATTATTTGACAGAAAGAGACAGTGGGAGAAGGAACACAAGCAGGGGGAGTATGAGAGGAAGAAGCAGGGAGTCTGATGTGGGGCTCAGCTGGGATCATGACCTGAGCCGAAGGCAGACACTCAACTGACTGAGCCACCCAGGCACCCAGAACATGTATTCCCTGATGAAATTTTCTTGGCTAATTTTTAAAGACATTTAAGGCTGAATTTTCATTTACTTAGTCGATTTGGTATCACCAAATCTAGTCACATGATTAAAAACCTTTTTAAAGATTTTTTTTTTTTTTTTTTGGAGAGAGCATGAACAAGGAGAAGAGGCAGAGGGAGAAGCAGACTGTCCGCACAGCAGGGAGCCCAACACAGGACTCAAACACAGGACCCAGGGATCATGGCTTGAGCCAAAAGCAGCTGAGCCCCCAAAATTTCTAAATATAAAAAGGTATTGTTACCCAAGAGAAATCATAGGCCACTTTAGACATAATAACCAATAACTGGAAACAACCCTAGACAGATGTCCCTGGACAGGAGATCAGATAAACAAATGGATACAGTCACACAACGGAATATTTGTCAGAAAAAACAAAGGCGGGGGGGGGGGGGGCGGTGAGGCCCAATATACTCAACAACATGGATGGATCTCAAAATTATGGAGAATAAAAGAAGCCTTGTACAAAAAAGTATGTATAGGAATGATCTCACATGTATAAAGGGGAGCCTGGCTGGCTCAGTCAGTAGAACATGCCAATTCTTGATCCTGGGATTGTAAATTGAAGCCCCACAATGGAGACTACTTAATATCTTTTTTGTTTATTTAAAGATTTTATTTATTTATTTGAGAGAGAGAGATCACAAGTAGGCAGAGAGGCAGGCAGAGAGAGAGAGGGAGAAGCAGGCTCCCCACTGAGCAGAGAGCCCGATGCAGGGCTCTATTCCAGGACCCTGGGATAATGACCTGAGCTGAAGGCAGAGGCTTAACCCACCTAGGGGCCACCTAGGTGCCCTGAGATTACTTAATATCTTTTTTTTTTTTTTAAAGATTTTATTTATTTATTTGACAGAGAGAGATCACAGTAGGAGAGAGGAAGGGAAGAGATCACAGAGAGAGAGGAAGGGAAGCAGGCCCCTTGCTGAGCAGAGAGCCCGATGTGGGACTCGATCCCAGGACCCTGAGATCATGACCTGAGCCGAAGGCAGTGGCTTAACCCACTGAGCCACCCAGGCGCCCAAGATTACTTACTATCTTAAAGAAAGAAAAAAAAGGGGATGCCTGGGTGGCTCAGTTGGTTAAGCGGCTGCCTTTGGCTCAGGTCAAGATCCCAGGATCCTGGAATCGAGTCCCACATCCAGCTCCTTGCTTGGCAGGGAGCCTGCTTCTCCCTCTGCCTCTGCCTGCCACTCTGTCTGCCTGTGCTCACGCTCTCTCTCTCTCTAACAAATAAATAAATAAAATCTTAAAAAAAGAAAAATAAAAAGAGGTACTGAAACAGGCAAAAACTAATCTACAGTGGGAAAAAGGAAATCAGGTCCTCAGTCTGTAGGGGCTGAAGCTGACTGGAAAGGGGCACGGTGGAACATCCCCACAGTCACATTCTAAACCTTGAAAACATTTGGGTTTCACAGGGTGAAAAACTCATTAAATGGTATACTAAAGACTTGAACATTTCACTGTAAAAAAATTTTACTTTAAAAAAAAAAAGAACCAGAAACCACCACTGAATTGTAGTTAATGACATGTAGGCCAAAATGTGCAGAGGTAAAGTATACCAATGTCTACAACTACAACATACTCTGAAATACATGAAAATATAACAAAATGTTAATTATAGAATTTAGGTCATCAGTGTAAATGGTAGTTCACTGCCAATTCTTTAAACATTTCTGTGAGTTTAAAAACTGTCCTAAGGCGGGACGCCTGGGTGGCTCAGTGGGTTAAACCTCTGCCTTCGGCTCAGGTCACGATCCTAGGGTCCTGGGATGGAGCCCCACATCGGGCTCCTTGCTCAGCAGGGAGCCTGTTCCCCCCTCCCCCTCTGCCTGACTCTCTGCCTACTTGTGATCTCTCTCTCTCTGTCAAATAAATAAATAAAATATTTAAAAAATAATAAAAATAAAAACTGTCGTAAGGGGCATCTGGCTTGCTCCTTTGGTGGAGCATGAAACTCTTGATCTCAGGGTTCTGAGTTCAAGTCCCATGTTGGACGTGGAGATTACTTTAAAAAAAAAGTCCTGGAGCACCTGAGTGGCTCAGTCAGTTGAGCACCTGACTCTTGATTTCAGCTCAGGTTGTGATCTCATGGTCCTGGGATGGAGTACTCAGTGGGAATGAGCTCTGTGCTCAGTGGGAAGTCTGATTTGGATTCTCTCTCTCCCTCTACCCTCCCCTCCCTACCCCCTACACACAAGCTCTCTTTCAAACAAACAAACAAAACTCTTAAAAAATAAAAAATAAGGGGCGCCTGGGTGGCTCATAGCTTAAGCATCTGTCTTCGGCTCAGACTATGATTCCAGAGTCCTAGGATGGAGTGCTCAGCGGGGAGCCTGCTTCTCCCTCTCCCTGCCTCTCTGACTACTTGTGTTCTCTTTCTCTCTCTGTCAAATAAATAAAAGTAAAATAAATCTTTAAAAAAAAGTTACAACAAAATGTTTGGTTGAGAAAAAAGTATTTAGTAACTTCCCTTCCTTTTCTCTCCCCCGTTTACCTAGTAACCCATACACACTCCTGCACAAATAACTACTGTTAATAGTTTCATGCAATATTCGTCGAGTATATTAGGTGCCTGGCTGGCTCAGTCAACGGAGTGTGTGACTCTTGATCTTGGGGTTGTACAGGTTTTTTTCCCTTTTCTTTTTTTTTCTTTTTTTTAAAGTAGGCTCCGTGCCCAGTGTAGAGCCCAACATGGGGGTCAAACACACGACCATGAGATAAAAACCTGAGCTGAGGGGCACCTGGGTGGTTCAGTCAGTTAAATGGCTGCCTTCAGCTCTTATGATCTCAGGGTACTGAGACTGAGTCCTCTATCAGGCTCCTTGCTCAGTGGGGATGCTGCTTCTCCCTCTTCCTCACCCACAACTCCACATGTGCTCTCTCTCTCAAATAAATAAATAAAATCTTAAAAAATTCTTCCAAAGTGTCTTCACACATATACAAGAAAATCAAGTATCCATTTTTCTCTTCCTCTTTTTTTTTTTTTTTTTATGATTTTATCCATTTATTTGAGAGAGACAGAGAGAGAGAGAAAGCACGAGCGGGAGAGGGAGATAGAGAATCTAAGCAGACTCCATGCTGAGTGTGGTGCCTGAGTGTGGGCTTGATCCCAGGACCCTGATGTCATGACCTGAGCTGAAACCAAGTCAGATGCTTAACCAACTGTGTCACCCTGGCTCCCCTATTTTCCTCCTTTTTATGAAAAAAGTAGCATACTTTAGATCGTATTCTGCATTTTGCTTTCTTCTCTTAATATTTCTGGGCAACCTCACCATTATCCATATATCAGAGCTTCATCATTCTCAACGGATATGCCATAATTTAATGAGTCATTTATTAGTAGACATCTTCGCTGTTTCTAAACTTTGCTATTGCAAAACTATAATCAATCTTTCAATAAATATACACCTATATCATTCAAAAAAGTTAAATAAATTTACAAATAAAATTACATTCCTTTCTGTATTATATATATAATCTATTTAACTCTTCGTGAATGTAAATGTTTCAAATCCATTGAAAACACACATGAGGTCTTTCAGTGCATTATAAATGATTAAGCAAAAGACCAAGTAGCAGTTTTTCAGTAAGAATCTCACACAAGAGATACCTGGGTTAAGTGTCTGCCTTCAGTTCAGGTCATTATCCCAGGTTCCTGGGATTGTGCCCCACATTGGGGTTCATGCTCAGTGGAAACCCTGCTTCTCCTTCTCTCTCTGCCCCTCCCCTCCTTGCTCATGCTCTCTGTCTGGCTCTCACTCTATCTCAAATAAATAAGTAAAATCTTAAAAAAAAAACAAAAACAAAACAAAAAACCTCACACAAAACTCAATTACATCAGTGAGGTTACAGTCTACGCCAGCCAAGTCCCGTAAAACTGTGTATATATTTGTAGTTAAGCAGACTAGGTAAACACGGACACTCTCCATGATTCTGTTTTTCAATTTTGGCCAAATATTTCTTGGAAATACCAGGGCCTTGACATTAAAGACACAGTGCATGTTATTAGGCATCCAGTAAAGAGCATAGTAAGATAAATGAACCCATTTTAAAATTAATTTCCTGGGCGCCTGGGTGGCTCAGTGGGTTAAGCTGCTGCCTTCGGCTCAGGTCATGATCTCAGGGTCCTGGGATCGAGTCCCGCATCGGGCTCTCTGCTCAGCAGGGAGCCTGCTCCCTCCTCTCTCTCTCTCTCTCTCTCTGCCTGCTTGTGATCTCTGTCTGTCAAATAAATAAATAAAATCTTTAAAAAAATAAAATAAAATAAAATTAATTTCCTTTATTACAGATAAAATGTATTACTAAATTCACTAAATAATTAAACTGAATATTTTCTCAGAAAAGTATTATTCAAACTCTGTGGTTAAGTTTTCCCCCCAATCCATGATGGACCAACATTTTTGTAAAACATGAAAAATGTTACAGCAATGTCAAATTGCCAAAAAGTTTCTATCACTCACTTTTTGAACTTGTTACAAAAAAAAATAAATAGTTTTAAGATCAGCATTGGTTGGCCAATGACACTTCTAGTAGCATTGATTCAGACAATGAGTATGACTAATTTTTTTTAAGTTCTTAAAATCATCTAGTCATCAATCAGTCTAAATACATCACCATAATTTAGAAAAAGTTTTAATTTACCTTGGGAAAATATTTGTATAGTCCCATGTACGCAAGTTGTAAAGTAAGAAACGGAGCAAATATAGACTGTGAAGACAGAAAATAAAATTATGTATTTTCAACATCATCATTCAAATCAAATCAACAGCAGCTATAAAATTCTAAGCAAAAAAACTGTAAAAAAAAAAATACAAAATTTAATTGTAGTGGCTGAAAGCAGTCTTGTTTCTGCACAAGGGTAAAAAAATAAAGGGACTGGATCTCCTTATCATAAAATATGTCTCTCAAGTCAAGTCACATTCTTTCAATGTACCCCAAAATGGCTACTCTCACAAAAACTTATTCTTTTAAGGATTTAAAATATTCAGTGGTGACAGATGTATAAAACATTATGCAGTAACATCTCTCTCATCTAGAAGTAATCAAACAACAATTTCAAAGCACACATAAAAGGCCCAGTACTCACTAGATGCCATCCATTCCCAGACACTCGGACAAGAAATTATCTCATTAGCTATACCACTGGCACCTAAATGACAAGCTATTCTTACTGTAGGTAAAATGGTGTGGTTATCTTGCTTCTTGCACAATAAAACTGAAAAGACCAAAATGATAATTAATTTACATTTATTCTTAAAATTAAAAATATTATGAAGGGAGTAAAAGAGCAAACATTACTAGATGGATGTATAATGAAAGCTGTGAGAAATAGCTGTAAATCTGATCTGATAGCAAAAAAACAGAAAAACAAAAAAACCCAAAAAACCGCAAACAAACAAACAAAAAGCCTCCTCACACATAAATAGGACATTAACTTTAAAAATCTTAAAAGCACAGAGCCCTTAAGGGGGGAGAAAAAAAAAAGCAGCTACATATCTCATTAAATGCTGAAAGCCATAATAACAATGTAATGTCAAATTAAGTCTGTACAACGGAATCTCTTTAAGAAAAAATGTGCATAAAATAGATTTTTAAAAACTTTCTTGATGAATAATATAAACTTTAATTATCTCAAAAATTTGCTTTGAGCTCACTAGTTGGTAGTTATTCCTAAAATGTCTAGTGAATGGAAATACTTCTAAGAGCAAGACACTGAACTATGAACTATGCTTTTCTTCATTTCTCCTGGCAGGTGAAAGCACCAAGAATATGGGACTGCCATTATGATACTACAACATTATGAAATGCTGAAGTGCTTGCTGAATCACAGAAAAATTACATCTGTTTCGGACCACAGAACTGCATTTTGAGGTTCAAATTATTTGAAAAGTGGTAATTTTTATGTAGTACATGTAGATACTTTACCCTTTGATTTCGGAAAGAAACTGCGTAAGTTAAAGCCTAGCTATCACTTAGAACTATGTGACCTTGGGCAAATGATTTAACCTCTGAGTCTTCATTCCCCCATCCATAAAACACAGAATCAGAAGGATGAGGTTCAATGACTCAATACATGTAAAGCATTCAGAATGCTACCTAGAGTATAGAAAAAGTTAAGCAATTATTATTGGGCTCTGTATTTTACCAGAACATTTCATCTATATCTAAGGTGAACAACAGTTTATATCTCCAAAGAGCCATATGAATCTGGTTAATAGTAATACTGGAAATCAATTCCATGGAGTAAAAGGATTCATTCCATAGCCAATTTGCAGTTTCCACTCTGCTGCTTACCAAGTATTTGCAAACAAAAGCTCTGACTCCAAGGGCAAGAAGAGCACATCCCACCAATCTAAATATTCGAAAAGAGTCAAATTCTTCTGTTGTATTTCCATCTTCTTGATTGGGTTTTTCACTAATCAGCTGTTTTCGTAGCTTCATTGCTTCTTCAAATCTCGAGAGGTATTGTTCAAGGCCATGGCGAGAACCCCTCTGGATAGTGTCTGCTGTCAGGTCCCCTCTGTTCCGCTGCCGGAGCTCAAGGTTTACATCATTACTACACTCAAATTTGTCTCCCAGCTGAGTCCCCTTTACCTCGGCCACACCACTTTGCTGGTCAGTCGTTCCTGTACTGACCGAATCGCCCAGCACTACTCGCTTTGAAACTGAAGGAATGGTGAGGGAGTTCAATTTGTCACTGTCCTGCTGCTTTGATTTTGTTTGACCTTCGTCTTCTGAGAAAAGAAATTTAGAAGTCTTATGTAGTATATACTGGCAAACACCTTTCATATTAAAAAATATGCGCTACTGCTAGAACTCTGCAGTCTCTGAATCTAAATACTGATTCTGCATAAAACATAAACTGTTTCCTTCCTCTCCACCCTTAGAATATATACCACCCCAAAAGAGGATACAACCCAAACTTTGGGAGTAGGAAGATAAAACTAGGAGACAAAGTGGGAAAGATGATCATGGATAGAGCAAGCTCTAAAGACCAGGTTTTCACGGATAATATCTCCCAGAAGAATGACTACATTGCCTGCTCTAATTTATTTGATTAAAAATATAAAATCATTAAAGCTTTTTAAAAATCTGTATTTTAATACTACTTTCTGAATCCAGAGTCCTGCCAGCATAGGGTGTGGCATATCCTACAGTAAAGCTACTGTTTACGTAATCCTTCTACTGTAGTGAGGGAGCCATTCGTAGGTAACTAAGCAGTTTGAAGATGCTGCTCTGCTTTAAAAGCAAAACAAAACCTTTAGTGACAGAATTTTCAAAGCAAAAGGACAAAATACAGAATATAGCTTGAGAAGGACAATAAATGTCTTCGGAAATAATATCCTGTTGATAATCATTAAAAGGAAAAATGTGTCTTCTAACTATTGCTCTAGAAGAATTTGAAAGAGTGCTTATTACCTTTCCTGGTAACTTGGGAACTATCCAAAAGTTCACTGCTGTCTAGCTAAAGCCCACAGAAATCACAAAGCTTTAAGTAGCTTGCAAACACTGAATAAAAGTCAATCACAAAAGGCAACCAATGGAAACTTAGAGAACACTAGCACATAGTCAGTGCTCAATAAATATTCACATGAATACTCATTGAATTGTACATGCACTGGGCGAGAAATGAGGAACTCTCTTTAGGGTTAAATGAGGCTCCCGACATCAATCGTATCAATCTCAGCACACTAGGAGAGAAGACCTCAGGGGGGCACGACCCACTTGCTGGGGGTACAAAGAACGGTCACCCAGTTTTATCTTCCTGTTGTAGAAAGCCTGTAGATGACAGTGTTGAGGACACTGAACACAGACACCAGACTATGACCGTAAGAGTCCCATTTCCACGTACGAAGGACTAGGGAGTTGTTCAGTAAACACAAGAGCGGGAGGGCCGACAGAGTAACGGCGAAACGCAAAAGAAGGCAGACAGACGCTAGGAAAGGCACTGGAAGGGAAAGCATTTGGAATGGAAATAAAGGAGTCTTTTCCCTGAGGCGCACAATAGAGCCATCTGACGGGATAAAAGGTGCGCTCTGCAAGAGAGGGGAGGGCGTGGGGAACGAAAAAGGGGACTCTCTCGCATAACTGGGCACAGGGCACCATGGCATAGGAGCCAAGGCTTCGCAGCCTGCGGCGGAGATGGGGGACAATCTTAGAGCGAAGCCCACGGAAAACTGAAAGGGACTAGAAAGGTCCGGGGGTTAATTAAGTGAGAACTTGGGACATCACCTAAGAAACGGAGACAAGAGGGGAGGTCAGAGAGCAGAGCTTTTTCAAAAGGCCAGAGGGGCGTTACAGGGAAAGCATGAACGATCCCGAAGACTCAGAGCGGTGGGTGGGAGAGTGAGGGAAGACGGGAGGCTCTCACCCGTGCCACTCCCGGGCCTGTGAAAGCCCATGATCCGGTTGATGCGCTGTTCCGAGTTCATAAGCAGCTTCCTCCGCCGCAGCTCGGCCCGACGCTGGGAAGCCGACAGGCCTGAGTTCGCCAGAGCCCCTGGCCGGTCGCCGCTGTCAGGCGCGACGGTCACCGGCTCCATCTCCCCCACCAAAACCAGGGAATGCTAACGGTGGTGAAAAGGTGGCAACCGCTCCGCAGATGACTGAAGGCCAGGCCGCAGGGCGCGAGCCCACCCCCTGCCGTAGGCCCGCCCCCTGCCGTAGGCCCGCCCCTGCAGCGCCGAGCCTGAGAGGCGGGCTAAGCACGCGTGCTGCCGGACCGGACAAAGCGCGGGGCTTGCGCCGCCATCTTGAATGAGGGCAGAGTGCACCTCCCCAGTCCCGTCTGCCTGGGTTGGCCCTAGCTGCTCCTTTACCTCCGCCCCCCGCCCCCGCCACTGGGTTTCTCTGAAGTTCACTCGGACGTGAAGAAAACCCGCCTCCATGATGACGAGAGAGAAAGGAAGGTGGGCGAGGCATAAACTCACCTGAGGTTGGTGCCCAAAAGCAAAATGGAGGCTGTTGCGGCAGACGCTTGTTTCTAGTGACCTGCGACCTCGCTTGTAAATTACGGAACTACGTAACCTGAGAGCGACGATTTAGAGAGAGTTGCGTTTAGGGTGTCTTTTGCGCTCATTTTCCCTTTCTCCTCAGTTGCTTTTCTCCCAAATACGCACGTGGCGCGTTTCGGACCTTCTCTCCCTCCCCTCCTACCCCCTAGTTTAGAGGAAGAGAGAGAGGGGGGCCGTGGGAGAAGCGGGTTCTCTGCTGAGTGGGTAGCCTGGATGTAGGACTTGATCCCAGGACCTAGGGTCATGAGCTCAGCCGAGGACAGATGCTTTACCATCTGAGCCATCAAGGCAACCTGTTGAAGTCCTCCTTTGCGTCTTTGTTCGCGGCTTTCCCAGTGAAGACGTCCCTGTCCATTCTGCTTAAATCACCACCCTTTTCAAGACTCCATACTCTCTAATCTTATTTTTCTTATCCGACTCGTAAGCTAAATGTACTTATTTTATTGTCCGTTTCTCACCAGCTAGACTGTAGGCTCCATGAAGACAAGCCTTGTGTTTTGTTCAGAACTGCAACTCCTGGAACGGCGTGAGCACTTGGCAGAGCCCACCTAACTATAACGCCGTGTTGAGAATCACTATTAGGAAATGTTTTAATTTTAATTTCTTTTTAAGTCAGAAGAAAAGTATAATGATAACATAGAACAATGAATCTAACATGGATTACAATTATCCTTATAACAACAGCCATAAAGTAGAACTTGAGAATGCCTTTATGAGGGCGCCACTGACTCTTGATCTCCGCTTAGGTCTTGAGCTCAGGGTACTGAGTTCAGGTTCTTAGTTGAGCTGGCACGTGGCCTAGAACATTATTAAAATAAATAAATAAAGCCTTTATAGAGGAAGTAAATTGTGTAGGGTACATAAATGATAGTTATTAATCACAAAGTCCAAGTGAATGGATAAAAGAATGAAGGAATTCAATCATCCTTCAACCCTTGGTAAGAGGCCCTGTGGCCACTTGACAGGCTGCAGAGGGTGAGGCAATCTAGTGGGTCCCCTAAAATGTAGACTGGAATCGGGAAACGTGAAACCTGGCCAAAACAGAGGGTAATAAGCTACTATATTTAACCTGCTACTATATTTACTTAGTCCCCTGACCCTGTACAGACAGAAAAGTTTGAGGGAAAAAATGTTAAAAAAAAAAAAAAGAACCTAACAATTTATCTTTTGGATTCAATAACAAGAAGAGCCAAGGTATGTACACCGACTTTCTCCCTTGATTGGCTAAAAGCTAAATCTCAAGAACATACCCTACTTAATTACAAAGCATTAGAAAATGTTGCCCTGTGTGTACAGACCTACATCTCTGTGTCTTAAAAAAAAATTCTAAAACTGAAATAATAAATGTGCAGAACTTAATGACATATAATCCTGATGAACCAAAACCAAATACAATTCCAGGATAAACAATATTTTTTTCATTTAAGAGAGCCTATAGAAGCCAAATTTAAATTTTGTCTTAGATGCATGATAGATCCTTTAGTTTGGTAAGAATTAAAAGTGTGAAGATTTCATGTTATATGCTTACATAACTCTGGGGAACCATTTCCCTATGGGGTTTCTGTATTTTATTGGTTAAACTTCCTAGTACTTCTCAGTGGTATGATTCCTTGATAAATGATGTGCATACTTAAGATTATTATATTAATTTTTGTCTCCTCACTATGGACTTTACGAAGGCAAACCCACTCATTTTTTAAAAATTTACCAGTTTGCCCCAAACCTAGCACTGACAGCACTAGTTTCAACTTTTGTAAGTAGTTGCAGAAATTTTTCTCTTATTATATATATATGTGTGTATATATATATATATATACATATATATATATATATATATTTTAAAGATTTTATTTATTTATTTGACAGAGAGGGAGAGATCACAAGTAGGCAAAGAGAGAGGAGGAAGCAGGCTCCCCACCAAGGAGAGAGCCCAATGCGGGGCTTGATCCCAGGACCCTGGGATCATGACCTGAGCCGAAGGCAGAGGCTTTAACCATCTGAGCCACCCAAGTGCCCCTCTCTTATTATATTTTTAAAGATTTCATTTATTTGAGAGACAGCACAAGCAGGGGGAGGAGCAGATGGGCGGAGAAAGCAGACTCCCTGCTGAGAAGAGGTAGGACTTAATTCTATGACCCTGAGATCATGACCTGAGACGAAATCAAGAGTCAATAACTTAAACAACTGAGCCACCCAGGTGCTCCTTAGTTTTTTGTTTTATTAAGTAGGCTCCACACCCAGCTTGGAGCCCAAAGCAGAACTTGAATTCACAACCCTGAGAGCAAGACCTGAATTCACAACCCTGAGAGCAAGACCCAGAACCTGAATTCACAACCCTGAGATCCAAGAGTCAGATGTTTAGGGGCGCCTGGGTGGCTCAGTGGGTTGAGCCTCTGCCTTCGGTGAGGGTCACAATCTCAGGGTCCTGGGATGGAGCCCCGTGGTGGGCTCTCTGCTCAGTAGGGAGCCTGCTTCCTTCTCTTTCTCTCTCTGCCTGCCTTTCTGCCTACTTATGATCTCTGTCAAATAAATAAGATCCTTAAAAATAAAAATAAAATGTGCTCTGAAAAACAAGCAAGATAAACTATAAACTCAGAGTAGCCAAACTATAGAATATTAAGGATAATAGAAAAATCTTGAAAGCTAACAAATTTACCTTCAAAGTAACAATTAGGTTGACAGTAAGCATCTTACCAATTACCAAAGGGTCCAGAAGACAATGGAATACTATCTTAAACATATCAAGATAAAAAAAAACACAAAAAACAAAAACCTCTTTCAACCTAGAATTTTAAACCCGGCAATCATTGAGGAGTGAGAATTTAGTTTATGACCTCCCAGACACCAGCTTAGATTCAAAGTGCTTTCAGCCAAAGCCTTCCATTGACTTATTAACGCAGGTGTATGTACAACATGGCACAATTCAGTGACTGGCAGGTTATCCATACCCCTTTAAATAACAGGTCAGTATATGTAAGCTCTCTCCATAACTTTATTGAATAGCCAAATTGATAAGTTAGCACAGTTCAAATGATTATTTGCATGGGTTACAAATGACTTTTTTACAGGAATAAAACAGTGAAAATTACAAACTGTAAAAAGGAAGACAAATCTTGTCTCTAATATTTAAGAGAAGCAAGATTTAACACAGCACATTGAAGATCAATACATATTTGAATTTGAGAACAAGAATTTAATGTTACAATATTTTACACTACTTTACAAAATTAAAATTTCTATATAAGGATTATATTTGAAATAGTTAACAAAATCTTGAAATCACATTTGATGGTCCCCTAGATAATAGCTGTTATGCATCTTTGATTAGAAGAAATAAATCTTTTGTTCTAATTATCGAAAAACAGTCTGTTAGACTTAATACATTACATTAAATTAAAAAAATGAAGTATATGCAAACTAAAATGGTATACAGCTTGAGTGAATATTAATGTCGGATGTACAGAAATGTTATTTTAAAAATCCTAGAAATTAGAAAAATAGAGTACTTTTTATGGTAGAATTGCCATGCTCAGATTTAAATACCAAGATTGCCCTTGTCTGTTACTTTAGTAGTTGTAGAACTGTAGAAAATTTAAGGATCGTTTATAATTTATAACTACAATAAAAAAAATATGGCATAGTGTAAATATTAGTAACTTTACATCAAAAAGTAATACAAGATGAGATAGCAGGTAGTGCCTACAGCAAAAAAAAAAAAAAAAACCAAAAAACCTAAACTAAACTAAACACATTCAGTATTGCAAAAAAATAATTGCTTAATATCATTATCTCCAAAAGGTTCATTCATTCCCTCATTACCCAGAGAACAAATATTATGAATCTTAACTAAAGTTGTTTTTTTATGACATGCCTATGACAAAATTATTCTGGATTGCACATGTTACACACTATCTAAAATAATTTTTAAGGTGAAATTTTAAAAGTAAATTTGTGAAATATACTAACAAAGCATGTGGCAATAACAAGAGTCATATTCACTTAGGGATGAAGTGAGGCACAAGGAAGATTTCTTTCCCTAGAAGCACAAACTTTTCCCTCTGGAAGGCTCTTCACTACTATTAAGAAAGGATCTACAAATATCAAGATTGACAGTTCACATTAAGAAGAGAATTTTAGTTATTCTAAGAAACATCAGTGCACAAGGATGACTCTGTTTCTTTAAAAGAGGGAAAAATACAATTTTAATTTGCTACAACTTTAAAATAGTTTCCTAATAATAATGAAGCAGATTTCAAGAAAATTTCCAGTTCATGTGCCACTCTCATCCTGAAGATAAATCTTAACACTGCTTAAGGGAGATGATATTCCTATAAAATCCAAACATTTAGTCTGACCCAGCAGGTAAGCAGTAGTGTATATTCTAATGGGACCTGCTTCTTCTCTGTCCCCAAACAATTCAGTTAAAGTCAGCTCATACTGATGTAAACCTGAAAGTTACTATTTCATTGGTGATCATATAAGACCAAGATTGTAAACACATTTTTCTAACCCATTAAAACAAAGAAACAAAAATATTTTCATCAAGTATTACACATGAACAACTTTTATGTTATGTTAAGAAGTTCATACAAGACAAGGTGAATCTGTGAAAAATGGGCCAAACTCTTTAAAGATATCCTATCACAGCACTTTAAATATATAAATGCATAATTTACCTATTTGTAAACAAAATCCACTCAATGGTTTTGACTATAATATTTCTCTGGCTCAATCAAAAAAGCAGTCTCTTGAGCATGTTCAGAAATCAAGCTTCTACCATAACTTCAATATATTGGATATGTCTAATCTTAATATCCACCAAATCAAACAGCAGCATTCATGCTTTAATAAGTTTTAATATCCAAGAATAAATATCTAATGAGCGGCTTCCAATTATTAAACTTTTTAGAAAAATGTTACTGATGCATTTGAGACAGAATTTTAAAAACCTTTAATTTCTTTAATTCATCAATTCACCAATATAACACTTTTATTATACATCACAGAGCAGAAATGAACCAAACAAAGCCCACTTCAAGGATCAAGATAACCAAAGTCTCTCATCTCTCTATTACCATTGCCAGTCTCAATGTATTTATGAAGGCAGCTGATTCTTTTCACTGCAGAATATGATACTGGCTCCAACCAAGTCTTCTGCAGTCAAATCAGGAAACCACTTAATTAGTTTTCATTTCAAATCAAAGTGACTTTGTTCTTCAAGTATAGAGAATACTGACAGATTTTAAAGCTTGACTGTATTATTTCATATTCTTCTCAAACTAGACTAGAGTTAGTTTACTCTGGTTTTAGTTAACATGATGATCCTTTTTCTTCCTTTAAAAAAAAAAAACAAACAGGTGTGGGAGATGGGGTCTAGCTTTTCTACATATATTTACTTCTGAAATTTTTCTGATCTTAAAAAAGATCATTATCAATGGATTTGTAATATCCCTGCAACACTCAGTCTCATGAGGTTGTAAATATAGCAGCCAAATTTTCAGGAACAAAGGAGAAATATACATTTGAAACACAGAAGTCTTTATTTTACAAAATTTACTTTGCCTCTGCAATATTGTCTCATCCTATTTCAATCCATAACATCTCAAACATTATTGGCAGCAAAGGAAAAAAAGTATCCAGTCAAATGTATGTAGATATATTTTGATTTGAAAAATACAGTATTTCAGAGTTTCATGTTTGATTCTCTGCTGTGGTCCTTTATTTGCTATAGTTTGTTAAAATCACAGTGAGAACATATAATCATCCCATTAGTCCACAAACCTAATAGAAAAGGAAAGTATTACACATTCTCAGGTGTTCTGCATTATCATGACTTTAAGTCAAATATCTTCATTTGTTCACTTGCTGTTGTATATGCAAGAGGAATTCATAATATGATAATGCAGATTCTGTTCTGTCTTCTACCATGTTTTGAAGGAAGTTTGCTTTCATTGGACTCTCATCCCTAAGGAATAAAAGATAAAAATATATACATTAGATAACAATGTAATAGTAAAATAAAGTGGATTTGTCATGAGGCTTTTAATATACTCTTTACTAATAACTGGATATAAAGAATATATGAGTAATATTTATTGAAAATCTTTTTTTTTTTCCTGAAGGGTTTGCCTAAGCATTAGGTCACATATGACTCAAAATAGGTCCTTGTAAAGCTGAACAACTGTAAACCTTGTAAAGCTGCTATTTCACTATTAGCAAATGGAAAATTCAACTTACCTTATTACATAAAGTATGGGGAAAAATGGTCTCTGCTCTCTTAGCCAAGAGATGAATGCTATTATTCTGGCAGATTCTGGTGTATCAAGTTCTGGAAGGTCTGTCTGTTAAACAAAACCAAGCAATATCCAACTTACTTGAGTCACATATCTAAAGCATCATTTACAGTGCTTCTCAAACTTTATCATGTATATGAATACCCTGGAGATCTTAACCAACGGAGCCATCCAGGCCCACCTAATTCTAACTTTAAAATCGAAAATTATCCAAACAAATGCTATAGAGCTTAACAAATGCTTTCTCATGGATCATTTCAGTTATTCTTCCATAAGCAAGAACATTCTTAATTTACAAATGAGGCTGTTAGTGACTTGTCCATGATTACAGAGCTGGTGACAAAGTTTATTATTACTTTTTTCAATAATATATATTAATCCAACTGACACTAATCACAAATCATTAGCTTATTTAGCAATTAGATAAGTTCTTACTCCAAATCAGTGGTTAAAAGGACCCTGCCATAGACCAATGAAATGGTCTTGTGAGTCTACCACAATCATAATCACGATAAAACAGTCTTACCATAATCTGTGGAATTAATGCATAGTTTTGAACTCCTAGAACCTGGCTGAGAAAATTTTGTCCACAATTTTTTCCAACCCAAAGCATCAATACCTGGGGAATAGGAAAAAAATCATTTTGAAATGTGTGTAACAGCGAACTGCTGACTCACCTTTACCACTGAGTATGTTCTAAAAGATCAAAATGATGAGTACGTTTAGTGAGCTTATACAGTCTTCAACTGAATAATTTTCCATGATGAGACATGTATGCTTATCATGAAAAGAGGCTATGGAGGGAGAAGGTGGCTCATACAAAAATGTATAGATTAAATAGCACATAATCTGTTCAGAAAAAGACATTAAAGGGAATGAAGATACAGCAGTATGCAGAGACAAGGATCCAGATTAGTCAGATTACTCACAGAGCCTGCATCCATGAGGAAAGCTCCATCCCTGCTCAACTTCTCCACAGAAAGCTGAAGAATAGGTGGCTGAGGTATGGTGCGATCATTGATGTTGAGTGCTCCCTGAGGAATTAAGCAAAAAAATTAAAGGTTTTAGACTTTATTTATTTGAGAGAGAGAAGAGGGGCAGAGGGAAAGGGAGAGAGAATCTCAAGCATACTTTCCATTCAGCATGGAGTCCGATGTGGGACTTGATCCCACAACCATGAGATCATGACCCAAGCCAAAATCAAGAGTCAGAGGCTTAACCGATTGAGCTACCCAGGTGCCCCCCAAAAAGTTATAGCTTTTCAATACAACTTAAGAACAAAATACCCCAATAATTAGACAGCAACAGCTGACAGGATGGGTTCCCTCATGTCAATGGAAAAAAACCTAAACTTTTTATCAGACCAAATGCCCATAGGGAACAAAACCAGACAACACGGCTTGAGGTAGCAAGCACACACAAAATTCAGCAAAATTTGCAGACCCCCGCCACACACCTTATCAGGCTGTTGCCAGATCCTGAAGCTGCTACGAGAAGTATGAAAATGTATCCAGCTTGTCACTCTGCTCCTAAAGTTGCAATTTGGGACCTCAGGCTGGCCAGCCCTTAATAAGGACACAGAACTTGTGCCTATTCAAATTCAAGCTCAAACCTTCACCTTCAGAGCTGACTTCTGGTTTGTAAACTCTACAGCACTAAAGCTCTCCCTTGCCTCGAACCAAATCTTTGCATTCCAGGAATTTTTGTTGACATGGTAATATGCAGTCACAATTTAAAAAATTTTTTTAAATGTCACTTCCAAGACTTTGAAACTTAGCTAAATCAGTTATTCATATTTAAATATAAGGAAGATGAAGAAATATTTATTGCTCATCTAAACAAACCCATTTGAATCCCAATAAATCCAAATTAACTTCTGATCTTAACTATTATTTAAAAAATATAATAAATGCAACCAATACCTATGTATCCTGAACAGAAAAATGACTTCAGTGAGAACCAAATGAAGTCTGGAATTTAGTTAATAAATAATGGTTAACTGTGTGACTTAGGTTATGTGTACATGTGTGGGAGAAATAAAGGCCGAATGCAAATGAGATTTTAATAGTTCTATTAGGTTTGACATTAATTTATTAAGGCCAGAAATGGAAATTTCTCATTTATAATGAATACTACTATTCTCTGAAAACACACACACACCTTTAAATATTCATAACTATTAATTTTTTACCAAAAAAACTTTGAGTACTTAAACTAAGGTGCTTGATTAAACCTTACCTAAAGGAAGAAGTAAATAAAATACTGATCTATCAAGGGGTATGCCCCATCCAGCTTAAGGATTTAGCTTTAAAGAGGGAGTATTAATCACATTACCTTAAGACCTCACACCTTAAGGCATGTGGAAACCACCACAAAGAATACGCAGACTCAAGAGAGCCATTCAGAAATTTCCCCTAAAGGCTTTTTTTTTTTCTTTAAAGATTTTATTTATTTATTTGACAGAGAGATAGAGACAGCGCACAAGTAAGCAGATGGTTAGAGAGAGAAGCAGGCCCTCCGCGGAGCAGGGAGCCCGATGCCGGGCTCCATCCCAAGACCCTGGAATCGTGACCTGTAGGGAAGGCAGGCACTCAATGAACTGAGCCACCCAGGCACCCTCCCTAAAGGCTTTCTAATGTGAAATAAAAAAAGAATCTTGTCTTTCTCTGGTGGGAAAGAAGATAAGCAATCAGTGGCACTGTTTTCTAGTCTCCTAGCAAAGACCCATAAGAAAGAATGAAGTAAAAAAAGGGGCAAATAATATTACAATTTAAATATTTTTTCTTTGGGGCGCCTGGGTGACTCAGTTTTTAAGCGGCTGCCTTTGGCTCAGGTCATGATTCTGGGAGTTCTGTGATCAAGCCCCTGTCTGGCTTCCTGCTCAGCAGGGAGTGTGCTTCTTGCTCTGCCCCCCCCCCCCCGCCCCGCATGCTCTCTGTAAAATGAATAAATAAATCTTTAGAAAACAACAACAACAAAACTTTCCTCATTTCTACAATGGACTCAGAATAATTAGGACTTTAAAACTCCAAGAAATAGCCACTAAAAAAGTAATCAATCTTACCTCATCTGAGAGATTGTCAACTCTATACAAACTGGGATGAGTTGTGAGCATAAGGTAAACCAAGGGCTGATTTTTCACCTGACACATGGCAAAAATGCGTTCATCTAGACGTGCATTTGTCCCAGTCTGAAATGATTTCTGTAACAAAACACAACCCCCATTAAATAAAGGGGGGGATTTAATAATAAATATAAACAAAGCTTTGCAAATATAAGATGTTAAAAGAATATCTTCAGACAGAATTAGCAAATTTTTAAATTATTCTTTTAATGGATTCTGTTAAGTATCTTTTAAAAAGTCACACATCTATTAAATTATGACTACACTGCCACCTGAAAGAAACTAATTACATGACCACGGCAAAGTCATTAGGTCTCTCTGGTGTTTCCTAATCACTGAACTAGATCTAAATATTCTATCTGCCATAGAGGGATAGTGATATAGAAATCTAAATAATACCATGAGAAGAATAAAGTTAAACTGCAGATGATGAAATAAAAACATACATGAAGGACTAAAGATCTGTTTTGTAAATGTTAGGAGGTGACTAATGTGGTTAACTATCCTTGTTTCTCCCATAATTAGAGAAATTAAACAACACAAGAAAGGTTAAAAATCAACCAGAAAAATAGAAATGAGGATGTTAATTAGCAGAATAGAAGTAGTAAATAGTAAGTTTTACTGATGTTTAAGTACTAAGTTTTAACTGATATATTAGCTTCATGGAGAGTATTATTAGTTTTGGGGTAGGTTTTTAAGCATTCCTGGGGCTCCTGGCTGGCTCAGTAGGTAGGGCATGCAACTCTTGATTGTGAGGTTGTGAGTTCCAGCCCCACAGTGGGTGCAGAGATTACTTAAAAAAAATAAAATCTTTAAAAGAAATTTGTAAGCATTCCTACGGATGGAAAGTTGTAGAAACAGGCAAAGAGCTAGCAGCAATGAGATGATGTATTAAAACAAGTGCAAGTGCTATAAATAAATAAAGACTGGAAAAGGCTCTTAAGTTTGTTTGTTTTAATAATCTCTACTTCTGAAATGGGGCTTGAAGTGATAACCTGGCATGCTCTATCGAAGGAGCCAGAATGAGGCCCCAAGGCTCTTAAGATTTCTTTTTAAGTAAGCTCTGCACTCAACATGGGGCTCAAACCCATGACCCTGAGATTAAGAGTTGCATGCTCTACCAACTAAGCCATCCAGGTGCCCCAAGAACTTTTTTTTTTTTTTTTAAGATTTTTTATTTATTTATCAGAGAGAGGGGGGGGGAGAGAGAGAGCACAGGCAGACAGAATGGCAGGCAGAGGCAGAGGGAGAAGCAGGCTCCCTGCCGAGCAAGGAGCCCAGAATGCTGGGATCATGACCTGAGCTGAAGGCAGCTGCTTAACCAACTGAGCCACCCAGGCGTCCCCCCAAGATCTTTTAAATTAGTATGTTGATAGTCATTAAGAAAGAAAAAAGAATATTATGAGAAACGGAAGAAGGAAAGTTTATTTATTCATTCAATAACTATTTACTGATAGTCCAATATGCACGAAGAATTGTTCTTCTAGGTGATGGGACAATGTGGTAATTTTTCAAAAAAAGATAAAAATCTTGCCCTCATGGAGACAAAATCCTAGTAAGGAAAAAGTAAATAATAAATAAGCAAAATATTGATATGTCAGTGTTAAAAACTATGGAGAAAAGGGAGGAAAGAGAAGTAAAGAATGTAGGTTAGGTACATTAGGTAAAGAAGAATATAGGTTAGAACACTGCACACTAAATGGGGAGATCAGGAAAGGCAGGCCTCAGTAGAAGGACAACATTTAATGGAAGACCTAAAGAGAGAAAAGCTCAGATTTTTAAGTATTAAAATTTAAGCATTTATGTAATTTCTGTGCATTTATATTCAGAAGTGGAAATACATAATTTGAGTTAAAGAAGCTAGAAGTTGATCCAAAAGCCATTCTATTAGGATGAGTGGGTTGTCCTTCTTCCCTAGAAGAGATGACATACACCAGACAAATCAATCCTGGAGTTCAGAAAAATATACAAATTGACAATTTTTGTAGTTTCCATCAATTTTGGAATCTGGGATGCTCTCCCGGGTGATTTATTAACATAAGCTTTTTGATAAAATTTAATTGATATATTTAAAAATTTGTAATATGTATTTAAAATTAATAAACTTTACACCCTAAGTATACAAGCTTGGACTTTTTATTTTGGATACTGGAAAAATAAGCCTCCTCTACCTACCAGCAGTAGGGCAAAGAGCAGGCAGAGAAGACAAGTAATTAATATCAAATAAAAAACTCTACAAGACCATAGAAGGAAAGGCAACTGCCAGAAAGGTAACATTTAAACTCAAACACAGGAAGGAACAGAAAGTATAATGCAGGTCATGGAAATAGGTGCACATGTATGAGAGGGAAAATCTAAGATTAAATAGTAGTATGTGGGTGAAATACTGGACAGAGCAGGAAAAAGCCAGAAGAGTTTTATGTTATGTGTGACTTCTTACATGAGCAATAAAACATATAGCTCTTGTTCTGGAAAACTGAAAAACTGATCATTGACATCTCTGATAATGTCAATGAATACTTGGTGAACATCTCTTACAAATATGGCACATGCTTTAAATCAGTATCTTGTGAATTTATTAGGTTACAGATTCTTTCAAGGTTCAAGTAAGAGTCAAAGTCACTGTCCTCAGAAAACTTTAATGGCTTAAAGTAATACATACAGTGTTCAGTGGTTCACAGGATAAAAATTTGGGCTATTGACATTTTCACTGTTACAGTTTCTGGTTTTGATTCTCTTACCTGTTTAAGGAGAGCCAACACAAAGAGTGGGAAAAGCCGCAAAGAAAAAGGAACCATGAGTCCAGGCTGCTGGTTACTTAGGACTGAAGAGCGATAAGCTGAAAGAGAGTCTATGACAGCATTCACTAGGGCATCCCGAGCATCACTCAGACTGGCAGTCACAGACCTGTCAACAGCTAACAGAGACAGAGGTAGGGACAAACAAGAGAAAAGAGAGAAATTTAGCTACCCCACTGTTAAGGATAGAAGAGATGTAATTTTTTTTATTATACAAATTCTCTAACTTATTACACAGATAAGCAACCAAGGAAAGCATTTAAAAGCACATAGTTTGGCAAATCAAACCAAACTCCCCTGAAATCGGTCTCTATTTCCTAGCTGTATAACAATATGGCAAGGAATCTAACCTTCATGAGCTTATCTATAAAATGGGAAAACTGTATCTTGCTGGATCTAAGATGTTATTAATTATAATCCACCATCTTATGTTATATACCACAGAGAAAGAAAAAACTCTGTAACTAAACATACATGCTCTCTTCACAGAGAACTTTATATTTATTGAAAGACCTCTCAGGAAGCTACTTAGATGATTCTTATCATCAGTCATGCCACTGTTCATATGCATTTCTTTTTTTTTTTTTTTAAAGATTTTATTTATTTATTTGAGAGAGAGACAGTGAGAGAGAGCATGAGCGAGGAGAAGGTCAGAGAGCGAAGCAGACTCTCCATGGAGCTGGGAACCTGATGCGGGACTTGATCGCGGGACTCCGGGATCATGACCTGAGTCAAAGGCAGTCGTCCAACCAACTGAGCCACCCAGGCGTCCCTGTTCATATGCATTTCTGCATACTTGAAAAAAATGTTTCTAAAAAAATTTTTTTTAAATACTAAAAGAACTATTATTGTTTTGAAGACTTCTCAAACTAGAACTAAACTCAATTCATGTGGTCTCAAAAATACAATCAATAAAGTAATGATATTAACTGCTATAACCAAATTTGTACATAGCCAAGAAAGAAGACCACTGTTACCTGGCCAATAGCAACTCTTTTTTTTTGTTTTTTAAAGTGGGCTCCACACTCAGTTTGGAGTTCAACAAGGGGCTTGAACTTATGACCCTGTGATCAAGACCTGTGCTGAGACCAAGAGATGGATGCTTAAGACTTCAATTGAAGACTTCTTAAGATTTTGATAAAATGTGAAAAAAATGTGCATACTGGGATAAAGGAAATTTAGTAATAAAATAAATATTTGTGAAGCAAATTGTGAAAAATTTTTAAATCTACAAATACTGCTTGAATTATAGTTCTTGTTGTTGATAATAAAGATAATAAAAGAATGACCATATGAGGGCACCTGGGTGGCTCAGTTGGTTAAGCGACTGCCTTCGGCTCGGGTCATGATCCCAGGGTCCTGGGATCGAGTCCCACATCGGGCTCCCAGCTCCATGGGGAGTCTGCTTCTCCCTCTGACCTCTCCTCTCATGCTCTCTCACTCTGTCTCTCTCTCAAATAAATTAGAAAAAAAAAAAATTAAAAAAAAAAAAAAAAAGAATGACCATATGATTACTAAAAAGTGTTAGTTCAAGGGCGCCTGGGTGGCTCAGTGGGTTAAAGCCGCTGCCTTCGGCTCAGGTCATGATCTCATGGTCCTGGGATCGAGTCCTGCATCGGGTTCTCTGCTCAGTAGGGAGCCTGCTTCCCTCTCTCTCTCTCTCTCTGCCTGCCTCTCTGTCTACTTGTAATCTCTCTCTGTCAAATAAATAAATAAAATCTTAAAAAAATATATTCAAATTTACTAGTGGTTAATAGCTTTTTAATGAGTTCTAGAACCTGGATTACAAGAGACTTTGAACTGTAATGATCTTTAGTCTTGGAGTCTTGGAATTCAGGATTAAAAACCAGTTTACTCTCACAGATAAGTTTGCAGCCTTGGCCAGATCACATGAGCTAGAAGAAAATTTACTGATACCTTCACTTCTTTACTTCCGTATCAGATATAGTTGCCTTTTTTGGTCTTTTTCAAATACATAGAGCTTAACATCATTTTGATTCTTAATTTTTTTCCTCCTTCAGGAAAGATGCCATTGCCTCCATTTGCTTCACACTCAGATCTGTCAATATTAGGAATAATTGGGGCGCCTGGGTGGCTCAGTGGGTTAAGCCGCTGCCTTCGGCTCAGGTCATGATCTCAGGGTCCTGGGATCGAGTCCCGCATCGGGCTCTCTGCTCAGCAGGGAGCCTGCTTCCTTCTCTCTCTCTCTGCCTGCCTCTCAGTGTACTTGTAATTTCTCTCTGTCAAATGAATAAATAAAATCTTTAAAAAAAAAAAAAATATTAGGAATAATTACTCATTTTCTCACATTTCCTATTGGGAAATTTTTTTTCTTTAATGAATCCTGATAAGGAATCCAACCCTGTTTTAGTCTCACATGCTGTTGAAGGTTAAAGATCTTGACCTAAGAATATGAGGATCACTACCTTTATATTTTGTTGAACTAACACTTTTTTTTTTTTAAGATTTTATTTATTTATTTTACAGAGATCACAAGTAGATGGAGAGGCAGGCAGAGAGAGAGAGGAGGAAGCAGGCTCCCTGCTGAGCAGAGAGCCCGATGTGGGGCTCAATCCCAGGACCCTGAGATTTTTTTTAAAAATAAGGTTACCTGCAAAAGATCCTTTCATTCAAGTAGCTACCTAGGAGGCATACAGAAGTTCTAAAACACTGAAACCTTTAAAGGTACTTACTTAAAGGAAAAAAAACTAAGCAGATTTTTCTATTATTATATTTGTGAAATATTTATAATAGCCGATAATGATTCTTACCCATATTGGCCAATAACCCTGAAATTGCTTGAACATCAGCTCCAAGAAAGACTTCGTTCAGAGTTGAAACTACAGGCAAACACAATGTATGAACACGAATTCTTCTTTCACCTTTGCCGAAAAGACAAAAATGATAGTAAGGACACAACTATATTAAAAAATTTGTATTTTCTTGGAATCACTTCTTTTTAATTTAGAACCAAAAAGGGTTATTCAGTATGCAGAAATAGTATCAAAACTTTAAAAATAAACAAAAAGAAACAAACTTCAGAGTTTTATTCATTAAAGATTTTCTTTATTTGAGAGAGAGAGAGAGAGAAAGAGGGATCACAAGCAGTGGGGGCGGGGAAGGGCAGAGGGAAGAAGCAGACTCCCCATTTATCAGGGAGCCTGATGCGGGACTCAATCCTAGGACCCTGGGATCATGACCTGAGCCAAAGGCAGATGCTTAACTGACTGAGTCCTCTTATTTTTTCACTACAAAATTCTTTTTGTTTGGGGCATCTGACTGGCTCAGTCGGTTAAACATCTGCCCTGAGATAATAAGACTCAGGGTCATGATCCTGGCATCCTGGGATCAAGCCCTGGTTCAGGTTTCCTGCTCAGTGGGGAGTCTGCTTCTCCATCTCCCTCTGCCCCTCCCCTCTACTTGTGCTCCCTCTCTCTCTCTCTCCCTTTCAAATAAATAAAATTTTTTAAAAAATTCTTTTTGTTCAAATTACAATTGAAAAGGGATCATAATCAAATGGTGGTAAAATGCTAGCTTAAAAATCTTTTTTCTGAATATTTTGGTTATTTTATCTTTTTTATTAATATAAATTTTGAATTACATACATTGTATATATGAATTACATACACACATGAATACATACATAATGACAACAATACTTCCACACATGTTCTAGAGTCTGTTTTGACATTTAAAGTCCAAAGAAATTTTATACTTTCCTCTTTAATCACAGAAAAAACTTTTTATTTTTTCAGTGTTCCAAGATTATTTATTTATTGTTTATTCACCACACCCAGCAGAAAAAACTAAAAAAAAAAAAAAAAATCAATTAATATAATTATTTTCTCGGGGTGCCTGGGTGGCTCAGTGGGTTAAAGCCTCTGCTTTCAGCTCAGGTCATGATCCGATCCCAGGGTCCTGGGATCAAGCCTTGCATAGGGCTCTCTGCTCAGTAGGGAGCCTGCTTCCTCCTCTCTCTCTCTGCCTGCCTCTCTGCCTACTTGTGATCTCTGTCTGTCAAATAAATAAAATCTTTAAAAAAAATACAATTATTTTCTCTTTAGTAATTACCCACAATAAAAAATCAATAAATACAGAAAGATGAAAACTTTTTGATAACCATCAAATATCAGATATTATGTCTGATATAATTTTTAAAATTTCTAACCAGTAAAACCTTGAACACTAATGAAAAAGAACAAGTCAAAAAACTAGAGATGATATTCATACTACAACCTGTACTGATACATGAAGAGTGATGAAAATGTACATATGAGGAGCTCATTAAATTACTTTTAAAAAGGAGAAATAATATCTGCAAAAAAGGGTAACAGTGTTTAGAGTTTCTATTCTAGCCAAAAACAGTGAGAACTAAAAGAAAACAGTTACAATAATTAGCCTATCAACAACAACAAATAAACATACAGAGAGACATGCAAAGACATACACACACACAAAATCAGAGGCTGAAATGGAAAGGGCACTTGATGGGACCATGAACTGGTGAAATCCTTCCAAAAAACAATCTGACAATACTAAGATTTTTCTAAACAATCAGCCTGACACTAAGTAGACTCTTAGTAAATATCTGTTAAAAACAATGGCTAAGGAAAACAAATACAACACATCTTAGCTTTACCAGGAATAGCAACAAAGCTCTTAAGATGAGAAATACTCTTCTGGCTTAATAGGAGTGAGTATGTCCAAAGGAGAGGGCATTCATTATAAGGCAAAGAATACATGACTAAATAAAAAAATTTACCTTTGCCACAACACAATGGATTTATAGTTAACTACACTGGATTGTAATCTTAAAAATCTGCTAAAAGTGTAATCTCATATGTCTTTGCCACAATAAAAACAAACAAACAAAACCAATTTACCTTTGCTGGATGTATACAAGAGTGCAGACTGAAAGGAAACCAACTGAGTGTCAGTAAGACTCTCTTCCACAGACATCTGTACTGCATACCCAGCATCGGGGTTTACGTTAGGCAAAGACAGTAAGTCTGTCGACCGAACAAAGAAGTTCCCATGGAAAGTATGAATGGAAAGACCTAGAAGAGAAAATTTTATCAAGATGATTTACATAAGGCAATATATAGATAATTCCATTTTATCTTTGTCACCCATCAGACTGACAGAGTAAATTTAAAAGTTTAGTTGTGGAGCTGTGGAGTGGGGGAGAAAGTTTAGTTTTGGGCACCTGGTTGGCTCAGTCGGTTAAGGGTCTGCCTTCCGCTAGGATGATGATCTCATGGTCCTGGGATCCAGCCCTGTGTTGGATTCCCTTTTCAGCAGGAAGTCTGTTTCTCCCTCTTCCTCTGTGAATGCTATCTCTCTCACTCTTGCTCTCTCTCAAATAAATAAATAAAATCTTTTTTTTTTAAGATTTTATTTATTTATTTGACAGAGAGATCACAAGTAGGCAGAGAGGCACGCAGAGAGAGGAGGAAGCAGGATCTCCGTTGAGCAGAGAGCCCAACGCCGGGCTCAATCCCAGGACCCTGGGATCATGACCTGAGCCAAAGGCAGAGGCTTTAATCCACTGAGCCACCCAGGTGCCCCAAGTATCCAACTCTTGATCTCAGCTCAGCTCTTGATCTGAGAGTTGTGAGTTCAAGCCCCTCACTGGGCCCTATGCTGGGTGTACAGCCTACTTAAAAAAAAAGTTTGGGGCGCCTGGGTGGCTCAGTGGATTAAGCCACTGCCTTATGCTCAGGTCATGATCTCAGGGTCCTGGGATCGAGTCCCGCATCGGGTTCTCTGCTTGGCGGGGAGCCTGCTTGCCTCTCTCTCTGCCTGCCTCTCTGCCTACTTGTGATCTCTGTCTGTCAAATAAATAAATAAAATCTTTAAAAAAAAAAAAACGTTTGCATGTAATATTGTGATTTATAATAAGAAATAGGTACTTGATCTTCACTCATTGCCAGCACAGAACTCCTAAACTCTTAGGACGATCTAAGTGATGAAATTCACAAAGGTATCTTCTGCTATGTTGATGGAGTGATCTTTGATAAGCACCTATGTAACCAAAGGATGGGGGCTGGTTACCAGAGGATCCAACCATGTAATCAGAAGGTTGGAAATTACAGTCCAACCTGTCCCCCCACCAACAACCTTTGGGGAGGGCAGAGGAACTGGAGGTAGAGTCAGTCATCAATGGCCAATAACTTAATCAGCCACAACTATGTAAAACCTAGTAGGAGAGGTCCTTTGGAAAGCTTCCAGATTGGTGAACACACAGAGATTTGGGGAGAGTGGAGTGCTCAGAGAGAACACGGAAGCTGCAGAAGCTCCATGCCCTTTCCCTTTCTCTATACCTTTCCCTATACATCTTTTCCATCAGACCGTTCCTAAGTTACATCCTTCTATAATAAACCAGTAATCTAGAAAATAAAATGTTTCTTTGATTTCTGTAAGCTTCTCTGGCAAATTAATTGAACCCAAAGAGGGGGTAGCAGGAACCTCCAATCTACAGCCAGCCAATCAGAGCACAAGAACCAGAAACAGAAAGCTAGTTGGTAACTAACTGGTGACGAGTGACATTACTACCTGAGTTGTCTGGAGATGTGGCAACCTTATAGAAGTATTTGAAATCTTACATATTACAAAGGCTTTATTGTCAGCTGTTTTACTCAACCATTTTTTCTTTTTATTACAGTGACAGATAAGAGAGAACTTCATTTGACACATGGTTTGACAGAAAGATTTCAACATCTATCTAGTGGACAGGTCCATGGGTCCTTATATATTGATATATATATATATATTTTTATTTTTTTGCTATTTCATATAATCTTTCCACTTTAAAAAAATTATTGCTTCATATCTCTTCAAGAACATTATTTTATTTATTTATTTTTAAAGATTTTATTTATCTATTTGACAGAGAGAGATCACAAGTAGTCAGAGAAGCAGGCAGAGAGAGAGAGAGGAGAAAGCAGGTTCCCCGCTGAGCAGAGAGCCCGACGCGGGACTCGATCCCAGGACCCTGAGATCATGACCTGAGCCGAAGGCAGTGGCTTAACCCACTGAGCTACCCAAGCGCCCCGAACATTATTTTATTTATATATTTTTAAAGATTTATTTATTTGGCAGAGAGAGAGAGAGCACAAACAGCAGGAACAGCAAGTAAAAGAAGAAACAGGCACCTGATAGGAACAATTTCCTAGGACCCTGGGATCATAACCTGAGCCGAAGATAAGACGCTTACCTGAGCCGAAGATAAGACGCTTACCTGAGCCATCCAGGCATCCCAGAACAACATTATTTTAAAAATCTGAATAAAGAGGCACCTGGGTGGCTTAGTGGGTTAAGCCTCTGCCTTCGGCTCAGGTCATGATTTTAGGGTCCTGGGATCAAGCCCTGCACTGGGCTCACTGCTTAGTGGGGAGCCTGCTTCTTCCTCTCCTGCTCCCTTGCTTGTGCACTCTGTCAAATAAATACATAAAATCTAAAATAAAAGGGCACCTGGGTGGCTCAGTGGGTTAAACCTCTGCCTTCGACTCAGGTCATGATCTCAGGGTCCTGGGACCAAGTCCCGCATCAGGCTCTCTGCTCAGCAGGGAGCCTGCTTCTCTTCCTCTCTCTCTGCCTACTTGTGATCTCTCTCTGTCAAATAAATAAATAAAATCTTTAAAAAAAAAAGAAGAAGAAGAAGAAGATTTATTTATTTATTTATTTAACAGAGAGGGAGAGAGAGAGATATCACAAGTAGGCAGAGAGGCAGACAGAGAGAGAGGAAGGGAAGCAGGCTCCCCACTGAGCAAAGAGCCTGATGTGGGGCTCGATCCCAGGACCTTGGGATCATGACCTGAGCTGAAGGCAGAGGCTTTAACCCACTGAACCACCCAGGCGCCCCCAATTTTTTTAAAATGAGAGATATAATTCACATACCATAAAAATCACACATACACATACAATTCAGTGGCTTTCAGAACATTCAAAATAGTTTCTATTTTCTGGGGCACCTGGGTGGCTCAGTGGGTTAAGTCTTTGCCTTCAACTCATATCACGATCCCAGGGTCCTGGGATCGAGCCCTGCACTGGGCTCACCGCTTAGTGGGGAGCCTGCTTCTCCTTCTCCTGCTCCCTTGCTTGTGCGCTGTCAAATAAATTAAAAAGATATTTTAAAAAAAGCTTCTATTTTCTTTTATAATGTTTCTTCAGAAACATTTTTTTTTTTTTTAAGTAGACTCCACACCCAATGTGGGACTTGAACTCACAACCCTGAGATCAAGAGTTGCATGCTCTAGCAACTGAGCCAGCCAGGTACCTCTCTTCCCTATTCTTAATTTCATATTCCATTAGTTTAAGTAAAATCTCTTATAAAATGAACTTTTTTTTTTAAAAGATGTATGTATTTATTTATATATTTATTTGACAGAGAGAGAGAGACAGAGATCACAAGTTGGCAGAGAGGCAGGCAGAGAGAGGGGGAAGCAGGCTCCCTGCTGAGTAGAGAGTCCAATGCGGGGCTTGATCCCAGGACCCTGAGACCATGACCTGAGTCACTGAGCCACCCAGGCACCCCAAAATAAACTCTTATGAGCAAATCCTATGAAATAACGTTAGCTGAAAATGTTTATTTATTGATATCAAAAGCAACACATCTATGTAAGTGCGAAAAAAGTGCCCCCACCTTTCGTACACCGAATCCTCATGACTGCCTCAAAGCCAATCTTTCGAGTGAGGTATCTCTGTAGTTCCTTCTGTAATTTCTGTACTTGGACTGGGTTCTGCTGATGGTGGTAAGAAGGATAGTAATAGACACTTCCTGCTGAATACCGAGAAATACAACCTGGAAGAAAACACATACTTTTTAAAAATTCTGTAATTAACTAATACTGCATGAAAAAACTACTGGTGTTTGAATCAATCTTGCCCCAGCCTCCCAAAGTATTATCAAAAAAAGAGTATTTCATCCTTTTAAATAGCAGTATAAAATCTCTCTATTATAAACGTTCAGAAATACATAATAAATGTTTAGAAGACCAAAGGTTTGTAACAGACTGATGAACTCTCTCAAAGGAATAAAAATTCCTTCACTTTGTCCTTTATTTAGAGTATCATCATATAAATGTCATTTTCACATTCACTTGAGAAAAATAATCATGAGGAAGAACTCACCCAGAGAAGCCAAGTCAGAATACTGTCCACTGAGAAGGAATAAGTCCACGGCTACCTGCTGACCAGAACAATCTAAGGCTAATTTCTTGTAAAAGTCAGTGGATGGTGTCAAGTGAATCTCCTGTTAATAATAAATTACAAGAAAGAAAAAATTTTTAATTATTAAATTGTCATAAAATTTTAAAACCTATCCCTTGAAATATATATATATATACCAAGATGTTAACAATTATCCTTGGGCATGCTAAAAATGCTTTCTTTTCAGTTCTTCATTTTCTCAGTGAAAAACATGTACCGCTTAAGGATTTTCTATTTTCTACTTTTATTTTATTTTATTTTTTTTTATTTATTTATTTGACAGAGAGAAATCACAAGTAGATGGAGAGGCAGGCAGAGAGAGAGAGGGAAGCAGGCTCTCCGCTTAGCAGAGAGCCCGATGCAGGACTCGATCCCAGCACTCTGAGATCATGACCTGAGCCGAAGGCAGCGGCTTAACCCACTGAGCCACCCAGGCGCCCCTATTTTCTACTTTTAAAAAGAAATACATCTATAATGCTAATTTCAATAATCTATTAAATGCTTAGAATACTGGAAAATGTTCTAAAGAATTCATGTGTAATATCTATGTAGACCTTTGAACTATTGTAAGAAGTTAGTACTATAATTATTTTTACTTTATAAATAAACATAAGGAAACAGAAGGGCAAAGAAATTAATTCTTCAAGCTCGTACAGCTAAAAGGCAGTTGAGGGACGCCCGGGGGGGCTCAGTCGGTTAAGCATCTGTCTTTGGTTCAGGTCATGATCTCAAGGTCCTGGGATCAAGCCCCAAATCGGGGTCCCTGCACAGCAGAGAGCCTGTTTCTCCTTCTGCCTACTGCTCCCCCTGCTTGGGCTCTCTATTACAAATAAATAAAATCTTTAAAAACATAGTAGTAAAAATGATAAAACAAAAAGCAGAATTTAGACAGACTGACCCCAGGACTGACACCATCATCATTACAGTATACAGCAACTCTCATCATCTTTTAACCAATACACACTTCAAATCATTTATATACACAAAGTGCTCAAAAGCAATCCATGGCAGTCAATAAGACAGACTACTTTTTAGCGGTCACCCACATTCTACTTTGTTCCTAAAAGGTATATTCTTTAGACTGCCAGACTTTCTTATTAAAGGCAGGCTGCACTGCTAGCGGCCCGCTAAAGATCCAAAAATAAGGTAAAAGTGAATCAGGTGGTAAGTGTAACAAAATAGAAATTTCGACATAAAAGAGAAATGCTTTGTCTCTTTCCTTATACTCCCTCCTCTCCACAACTGAAAAATAAATGAACAGGCTTTGTGGTTAAAGGACAGAGTAGAGTCCCAAAATATATGGTAACATACATTTGATGACTTTCTAACCTTAGCAGATGACCTTTGGTTGGGCTCCTCTCGTGGTCTCAGGGCTCCCACTCCAAGAGTAGGAAGTTGTGTTTGAAAGACAGACATTCGACCACCAGTTGGGGACATCAGCTTAAAGGCCGCCTGAAGTGCAGGACCCAAGGCACTCTGGGTTTCCAGGGTCTTGGTGAACATTTGCGGCAAAGTTTTCAGTAAATCTTGAACAAGCTTGTAAAATAAAGCAAGAAAACTCAAAGATGTTAACAATTAAAAACTTCTTCCACAAAAGTCAATAACTAATACAGTAGACAAGACACTGAGTCATGATGATGGTCAGAGAATCTACAGACAGTACAGTAAACAATGAAGTTGGCCAAATGACAAGAAAGCCATTTTAAGTCAACATTATAAATTGGCAAGCAAGACAAATCAAAATTGGGGCCTTACAGTTCTTGCACATGCAGTAGTCCAGCAAGACTATAAGTCCAAAATGTATCCAAAAGAACCATCACAGTTTAGATTTGATTTCTTTTAATGCCATCAAACACGGCCTTCTCAATCACCTCTACACACTTTATTCTTTTCAGTTCCAAAGCGATTTAACTCTTCCCCTATTGAAAAGTCTAAGATAGCCAGTAAATTTTCCAACTAGTAATACCACTACAAAAGAAAAACAAAATGAAAAACTACTACCTATTCAGGTTAGGTTGTACAAATAAAGAGAGTTAAAGGGAAAAAAAGTACTTCACGCTATGGTGAAGTCACTGTTGCCAACAGCTGAGACCATAGACTTGCTAGTTAAAATGTTACCCCTACGGCATATATGCATGTACAGGGTAGACAACATCCCCCCTTCAGACACATTCTGTTCACCTCTCACTGTATTATGTCATGGCAATTTCCAGGCAGGGAATAAGTTTCTTCTGAACTGACCCCAATGACACTCTGTGAATCAGAAAAGCAAAGGGCACTGAAAGCAGCCTAGCTAAAGTGCTTCTATGTAGTGACCAGAAGCTTATCTGAGCAACCCTCCCCATTTCCCAAATGGTGGCAAGGCAGGTTTCCTTCAGGTTTTCCTTTACGAAATAGGCTTATCTTCTACCCTATTACAAAGTATCTTGCTACGTTAGACTTAAGAGCCATCAGTTCAAGGGTAAACTCAAGATCTGTTCATCTGATGAATTTTAACTAACAGCAAATATAAAATGTTATACATCTTAGAAATGCCTCAGAAAGAAAAAAACTACTTAAAGTTCATTTTGAAAATACATTCCTTCAATATTTAAAAAAAAACGTGTCAGATAAGAAAATGTAACTTACCTCTTTACTTTCATTTAAATTTACTAATAAGTTCTCTGGCATAGGTATAAAAACATCTGAAAAAATAAATAAATATTTCTTTCAAGCAAAACTTAATTGTTAAAGATGTTTCAAACATTTAACACTGATATAATTAACCACCCCCAGGGATGCCTGGGTGGCTCAGTCCATTAAGCATCTGCCTTTGTCTCAGGTCACAATCCCAGGGTCCTGGGATACAGTCTGGTGTCTGGCTCCTTGCTCAGCAGGAAGCCTGCTTCTCCCTCTGTCTGCTGCTCCCCCTACTTGTGCTCTCTCTGACAAATAAAATCTTAAAAAAAAAAAAAAAATTTACCCTCATAATTTAAAGAAAAGTGACCTCCTCTATTATATAAGCACTGTCTACCTATATTAAAAAAGCCATCAAAGGTCCATTGATTTAGGTATTTATTATAACTTATGTTACCATATAAAAGGTAAATAGGCTCCTAATTAGAAAATATTGATCTGTTGAGTAAACACTCAGTACAGGTTTGCACAAGTGCTTTGCTTCTTAAGTTAAAGACAAGAGTTCAGAATCCTACTTTACATTCTTGCTTATTAGCCCATGAA
This sequence comes from Mustela nigripes, assembly GCF_022355385.1. NCBI lineage: Eukaryota > Metazoa > Chordata > Mammalia > Carnivora > Mustelidae > Mustela > Mustela nigripes. The sequence continues at coordinate 72,281,280 of NC_081568.1, read as the reverse complement.
ACTAGTAGTCTTGGCATTAAAAAAAAAATGTTGACTAAGATGACACACAAGAATGCTAGGTCTTTACAAAGAAGTAATGGAACCCAACAACAGCTCTGTCATTCAAAAAGCACATACTGTCTCATAAAGAATGTCCCAACTAGTGCCAATATTTATGAGACTATAAAGTCAGGTAAATCAGATGGTATGCTAACTGACCACTTCAGATGAGCTCCTCAGGATTCAAATTCATTTTTACTTAGGAATTAAATTCTCTTCCTTTAAAAGGAAGCAAAACTATGGGTGGAGGTGAAGGATTATAAGAAGTCTTACTTTCCACATATTGGTACTATTTGCTTTTTTTTAAAAGGCTCATTATAATGTTCATAAAAAATAATACTAAAATACTATTTGTAATATTAAATATTTACTTTAGCTGCCACACAAAAATTCTACAGTCAGGGCACCTGGGTGGCTCAGTTGGTCAAGCATCTGCCTTCGGCTTGGGTTATGATCTCTGGGTCCTGGGACTGAGCCCCGCATCAGGCTTCCTACTCAGCAGGGCATCTGCTTCTATCTCTCTCCCTCTCTCCCTTTCTCCCTCCGCATCTCTCTTTCTCTCAAATAAATTAGAAAAATCTGAAAAAATTCTCGTTGACAGTTGACTATTTAGATTTTTTTCTTTAAAGAATGTTTTGAGGCGCCTGGATGGCATAGTCAGGCCATCCAAGTTTGATTCTTGTTTTCTGCTCACGTCGTATGTCAAGCCCTATGTTGGGTTCCACGCTTCACATGGAGGCTGCCTAAGGCTCTCTCCCTCTGCCCGTCCCCCCACACGCTCTGTAGCTCTCTCTCAAATAAATCAATCGTAAAAATTTTAAAAATGTTTAATAAGTTTAATTGAGATATAATTCCCATATCATAGAATTCACCCTTATAGAAGATAACAATTCAGTGATGTTTTTATATATTCACAGAATTGCAAATCATCAACACTAATTCCAGATCCTTCTCATTATCCCAAAAACACCATGTGAACTCTTCATGTCCCTGCCAACTCCCAGAGAGCTAGGAAGCCACCAGTCTGTCTGTGGATGTGCCTATCCTGGAAATTTCATATTTTTAAAAATATTTAATTTCTTTATTTTAGAGAGAGAATGCATGATAGCGGTGAGTGGCAGAGGGAGAGGCAGAGAATCCCAAGCAGACTCCATGCCCAGATGATCTAAGACGAAACCAATAGCCCAACACCTAACTAACTCTTGATTTCAGTTCAGAATATGGTCCGAAGGTCATGATCCCGGGATTGTGAGATCAAGCCCTACATCAGACTCTGCACCCACGGGGGAGTCTGCTTGGAATTCTCTCCCTTCTGCTCCTCCCTCACGTCCCATCCCCCACCCCACAAGTGCAAGCACGCGCACACACACACGCTTTCTCAAACAGATAAAATTTTAAAATAAAAAGAGTCACACACGAAAGAGTCACAGTATGAGGTACTTTATGACTGGCTTCTGACATTCAGCATAATGTTTTCTTTTTTTTTTTTTTTTTTAAAGATTTTTTTATTTATTTGTCAGAGAGAGTGAGCGAGAGCGAGCACAGGCAGACAGAGTGGAAGGCAGAGTCAGACGGAGAAGCAGGCTCCCTGCGGAGCAAGGAGCCCGATATGGGACTCGATCCCAGGACGCTGGGATCATGACCTGAGCCGAAGGCAGCTGCTTAACCAACTGAGCCACCCAGGCGTCCCAGCAGCATAATGTTTTCAAGGTTCGCTATGTTGAAGCACCTATCAGTACTTTATTCTTTTTTACTGACAAATAGTATTTCATGGTACGGATACACTTTTAATTTATCCATTCATCAAACAAGGGGCATTAGGGTTGTTTCTACTTTTTGGCTATGTTGCTATGAACATCCACCTGCACATTTTCCTACTTTCCTTGAGTATCTATATATATATTGACTAGAATTGCTTGGTCATATGATAACTCTGTGTTTATAAACTTTTGGAGCAAGAAGTAGACTGTTCCATAGTGGCTGCAGTATTTTCCATTCCAACAGGCAGTGTCTGAGAGTTCCACTTTCTCCACGTTCTTGCAAATACTTTACTTGTTACTATCTTTTTTTTAATCCCTGCTATATGACATCCAGCAAGGATCTTAGCAGCGAATTCACAATTTGGCCCATCATCAGAATCACCTATTCAGTGATTTTATTTCATGCAAAATAATTATCTGGTTAGGGAATGAATGAATAACCAGGCTGGTTTGTTGTGAGATTAAAAACAACCAGGACAGAAACCAGGGCTCTTTTAAACTACTGCCCTTTAAAGATGTATAGTGAGTCCTCACTATTTATGGATTCTGTATTTGCCAATTTGCCTACTAAAATTTTTTTTTGAAGATTTTATTTATTTATTTGACAGAGAGTGAGAGAAAGAGCGAGCACAAACAGGGGGAGTGGGAGAAGGAGAAGCAGGCTCCCCTCTGAGCAAGACCCATAACCAACTGAGCTCACCCATGTACCCCTACTCACTAATATTTATTTGTAACCCCAAAACCAATACTCATGCTGTTGCTTCTGTGGACATTCATAGACATGCTCAGAGCAGCAAAACTATTTGAATTCTGAATCGGAGATTTTCTAACTAGTCTCATCGTGGTTTTCATTTGTATTTCCCTGATAACTTATGATACAGAGCATCTTTTCAAGAGCCTATCAGCCAACTGTTTATAGAAAATATTGAATACTGTGTATAGAATAGAGACATGTCTATTCAAATCATTTACCCACTTTAAATTGTGTTTTTCTTGTTCAGTTGTAGAAGTTCTTTCTATAATGCAGATGTAAATTCCTATATCTTTTTTTAAAGATTTTATTTATTTATTTGACACAGAGAGAGAGACATCACAAGTAGGCAGAGAGGCAGACAGAGAGAGGGGGAAGCAGGCTTCCCACTGAGCAGAGAGCGCAATGTGGGGCTCGACCCCAAGACCCTGGGATCATGACCCAAGCCAAAGGCAGAGACTTTAACCCACTGAGCCACCCAGGTGCCCCACAAATTCCTATATTTTTAAAAAAAGATTTTATTTATTGGGGCATTTGGGTGGATTAGTTGGCTAAGTATCTGCCTTCGGCTCAGGTCATGATCTCAGGGTCCTGGGATTGAGCCCGCATCAGGCTCCCCCATTCATTGGGAGTCTGCTGCTCCCTTTGCCTCTTACCCTGCTTGTGCTCTCTCTCTCTTTTCTCTTTGTCTGTCTCTCAAATAAAATAAAATTAAGATTTTATTTATTTACTTGACAGAGGGAGAGAAAGATAGCATGTGAGAGAGAGAGCATGTGCACGAGGAGGAGGAGCAGCAGGCAAAGGGAGAGGGAGAAGCAGGCTCCCCACTGCGCAAGGAGCCGGATGCAGGGCTCAATCCCAAGACCCTAGGATCTTGACCTGAGCCAAAGAAAGTTCAAATGACTGACCCACCCCAGGTGCCCCTAGATATAAATTCCTGATCAGACATATGATTTATAATATTTTCTCATTCTGTGGGTTGCCTTTTTACATTCTTAACTGTGAAACACAAAAGTTCTTAATTTGGGGGGTACCTGGGTGGTTCACTTGGTTAAATGGCCAACTCTTGATTTACATACATGTCATGACCTCAGGGTTGGGAACTTGAGCCCCACATAGGGCTCCATGCTTAGGAGAGTCAGCTTGAGATTCTGTCCCTGTCCTTTGACCCTCCCCCTTCTTGTGTACTTGCCCTCTAAATAAATAAATAAATCTTTTAAAAAATTATTTTTTAATTTTGAAGAAGCCAAATTATCTACTTTCCTTTTTCTTTTTTTTCTCCAAGATTTTATTTATTTATTTGACAGAGATCTCAAGTAGGCAGAGAGGCAGGCAGAGAGAGGGGGGGTGGGAGGAAGCAGGCTCCCTGCCTAGCAGAGAGCCTGATGTGGGACTCGATCCCAGGACCCTGAAATCTCTTAAAATATCTGTACTATAAATGGTTCTTAGATACTTATTGTAACCTATAAAAGCTAGTATAACTTTTCACTGTTGTGAAATATAGTGCTCTTGCGTGGTATAGAAGAATGTGAAGGATCATATCTTACCAGAAATGGACTAAGTCTCTCACCTGGGCGAAAGGAGCCTCCTTATTCTTGCCAGCATTTGTATTTCTTTTTTATTTTAATTTTAATTAATTTATTTATTTTTAAAAGATTTTATTTATTTATTTATTTGGCAGAGAGAGAGATCACGAGTAGGCAGAGAGGCAAGCAGAGAGATGGGGGGAAGCAGGCTCCCTGCCCAGCAGAGAGCCTGATGCAGGGCTTGATCTCATGACCCTGAGATCATGACCCAAGTCCAAGGCAGAGGCTCAACCCACTGAGCCACCCAGGCACCCCATAAATAAGTAAATTCTTAAAAAAAAAAAAATCAATTCAGGGGCACCTGAGTGACTTAGTGGGTTAAAGCCTCTGCCTTCGGCTCAGGTCATGATCCCAGTGGGATCGAGCCCCGCATTAGGCTCTCTACTCGGCACGGAGCCTGCTTCCTCCTCTCTCTCTGCCTGTCTTTCTGCCTACTTGTGATCTCTGTCAAATAAATAAGTAAAATCTTAAAAAAAAAAAAATCAGTTCAGCATATATGTTTGGTTTATTCCTGGAATAAACCTATTCTGTCCCATTACTTTTATATGTCTCTCCTCAAATACTTTTTGAATGAATGAATAAGAAGGGAAAAAGAAACCTATGTTTAATTTGTTTGAACATTAACTTGTTTTTGTTGCCTCAGAATTCACTTTACCTCTGTTACTGTTTTCTCTTCTATAAAATGAGGGATTGGACTAAAGGACTCTTACAATTACAATAAGCTTATGACTTTATACTCAAGCTCTTAGTCATATCATATACACCATACACACATACATATGTCAAATATTCATGATATATTTATAAAACTGAAAATTCCTAAGGTGTTTCAATAATTTTAAGTATATATACCTTCAATATCTGAAACGATTAGCATCTGAGGTTGAGAGAGACCTTCTTGAAGACTGTAGAAGTGGATTGTACTATCAAATGTAATGAAGCCAATTTTTGTCCTGGTGTTCCCAGGAAGCCTACAACAAACAAATTCAAAAGAATATTGCATCAAGTTTTTCCATATACATACATATATAAAAATATCTGTGAAGAGTTAACATATATACATCATACAAAATATGATATATGATAACATATATATGTATATCATACAAAATACTTTTGTATTACGGAAATAGTCCCAAAATAAATGATTAATCCACCAAATGTTTAACTAGTATGAAAACAGAACTTACTCAAAGTGAAAACATTACACGTAAGCCAAACAATCAATAAAACCCTGCAATAATACAGCAATCCAAAACTCACTACACCTATATAAAGTTACATAAATTACAAAGGAAATAATATATTAAAAAAATATTTGAATGTATATATAAACATTTTCATGTTCTTATAGTGAACTTTGTAGATGATTTTAACAAAAAATTACCACTTAGCAACTGTAAAATAGAATATATTCATGTGTCTATGTGTATATAATATATATATGTATGTGTATATATGCTAGGCATGGAACCCACCAAAGGGCTTGAACTTCACACCCTCAGATCAACACCTGAGCTGAGATCAAGAGTTTGATGCTTGGGAGCCTGGGTGGCTCAGTGGGTTAAGCCGCTGCCTTCGGCTCGGGTCATGATCTCAGGGTCCTGGGATCGAGTCCCGCATCGGGCTCTCTGCTCGGCAGGGAGCCTGCTTCCCTCTCTCTCTCTGCCTGCCTCTCTGACTACTTGTGATTTCTCTCTGTCAAATAAATAAATAAAATCTTTAAAAAACAAAAAAAAAGAGTTTGATGCTTAAGCAATGATCCACCCATGCACCCCTAAAATTTAATATAAATTAATGTATTGCATATCTTTTAAAAAGTTTAGCCAGGGGCACCTGGGTGGCTCACTGGGTTAAAGCCTCTGCTTTCGGCTCAGGTCATGATCCCAGGGTCCTGGGATCGAGCCCCACATCGGGTTCTCTGCTCAGCGGGGAGCCTGCTTCCTCCTCTCTCTCTGTCTGCCTCTCTGCCTACTTGTGATCTCTGTCTGTCAAATGGATGGATAAATCTTTAAAAAAAAAAAAAAAAGAGTTTACCCAAATCTTACATCGTTCACCTTAAGAGCACCAAAAGTATCTGTCTTAAGGAACTTAAATATGTGGACCTTCAGTTTCTTTTTTTTTTTTTTTTAAAGATTTTATTTATTTATTTGACAGAGAGTTATCACAAGTAGGCAGAGAGGCAGGCAGAGAGAGAGGGGGGAAGCAGGCTCCCCGCTGAGCAGAGAGCCCGATGCGGGACTCAATCCCAGGACCCCGGGACCATGACCCGAGCCGAAGGCAGAGGCTTAATCCACTGAGCCACCCAGGCGCCTCTGGACCTTCAGTTTCTTAAGGAGAGAGACAAACTAGTTTTCATTCTTGTTGATTAAAAATACAAATACTGGGTGCCTGGGTGGCTCAGTCAGTTAAGCGTCTGCCTTCAGCTCCCGTAATGATTCCAGGGTCCTGGAACCAAGCCGTGCAGTGAGAAGGGAGCCTGCTCTGCCTTCCCCTCCCTCTGCTCATGGTCTCTCTTTCTCAAATAAATAAGTAAAATCTTAAAAAAATAAATAAAAATTTAGGGGCACCTGGGTGGCTCAGTGGGTTAAGCCTCTGCCTTCGCCTAGGTCATGATCTCAGGGTCCTGGGATCGAGCCCTGCATCAGGCTCTCTGCTCAGTGGGGAGTCTGCTTCCCTCCCTCTCTCTGCCTGCCTCTCTGCCTACTCGTGATCTCTCTCTCTCTCTCTGCCAAATAAATAAATAAAATCTTTTAAAAATAAATAAATTAATTAAAATTAAAATAAAAAAGAAATACAAATGCTGGCAAGAATAAGGAGGCTCCTTTCACCCAGGTGAGAGACTTAGTCCATTTCTGGTAAGATATGATCCTTCACATTCTTCTATACCACGCAAGAGCACTATATTTCACAACAGTGAAAAGTTATACTAGCTTTTATAGGTTACAATAAGTATCTAAGAACCATTTATAGTACAGATATTTTAAGAGACTTAACAGATATGACAACTAAATGCAACATGTATACACTGTTTGGATTCTTATTTCAACAAACCTTCAAAAAGGGCATTTCTGACATAACCAAAAATTGAACTAGGTATTAAATCATATTATAGAATTACTGCTAATTTTGTTTGCTGTGATACTTGTATCTTAGGGTGAAAAAATAATTGTAATTATTTATAGGTAAGAAGATATGCTGGCTGAGATTTGAGTGAAAATACTCATGTGGGGGACGCCTGGGTGGCTCAGTTGGTTAAGCAGCAGCTGCCTTCGGCTCAGGTCATGATCCCAGCGTCCTGGGATCAAGTCCCACATCGGGCTCTTTGCTCAGCAGGGAGCCTGCTTCTGCCTCTGCCTGCCATTCTGTCTGCCTGTGCTTGCTCTCTCTCCCTCTCTCTCTCTGATAAATAAATTAAAAAAAAAAAAAAAAGAAAGAAAGAAAGAAAGAAAAAAATACTCATGTGGAAAAAGTGTTTGTGTATGGGAGGGATTAGATGAAACAAGAACAAATGGACATAAAAACATTAAAGTTGAGGAATGGTACCTAGAAGTTCACTACATTCTATTTACTAGTTGTTTGAAATTTTTCCATAATGAAAAGTTAAAATAAATTTGTTTCTCAGGGGGCCTGGGTGGCTCAGTGGGTTGAGCCTCTGCCTTCAGCTCAGGTCATGATCTCAGCGTCCTGGGATCGAGCCCCACATTGGGCTCTCTGCTCAGGGGGGAGCCTGCTTCCCCCCCTCTCTCTCTGTCAAATAAATAAATAAAATATTTAAAAACCCATTTATTTATTTTTAAAGATTTTATTTATTTATTTGACAGTGAGAGATCATAAGTAGCATAGAGGCAGGCAGAGAGAGAGAGGAGGAAGCAGGCTCTTCACTGAGCAGAGAGCCCGATACGGGGCTCGATCCCAGGACCCCGAGCCGAAGGCAGAGGCTTAACCCACTGAGCCACCCATGTACCTCTAACAAACCAATTTAAATGGACATTTAGAACATAATTATATACAGCATTTTTAGTATTTTGAAACTATTCATTTTGCAAACAGTAGTTTCAAATTTAAGCTGAATTAAGGTACTTACAAATCCAGATTGTCCAACAAACTCTGGCAAACTGAATTCAAGTATCCAGTTTCAACTGCATTGTGAGATACATCAAATACAAAGAGGTACACTGGAGGTTGAGGTGGTCGTAACTGGAGAAAAGAAAGATCTCATTAAAGACCTTTAACAGGATTAAATCTAAACCTACCACTGTAGATTAAATGGAGACACTAATAAACAATAATGGATTAAGAAAATAACATAGAAATATCAGGAGTTCTAAAAATAGACGAACTATATTATACTGTTTTCAGATGTGGAGTTAGAAAAAGAAAAATGAAGATGTGATTGCCCTAAGTCAGAGAGTTTTTCTTTAGGGACAAGGAGAGAAAATATAGTCAGAGGGCTTTTGGGAGTACAGCAATGTTCAATTTCTGACCTGCATGGTACTAATAACACAGGTGTTTACAGCTACTTGGTAACCTACACATTTGTTTTATAGACTTTTCCACATATATACTGTATTTCACAATTTAGGGAAATTAAAACTGTGTAAGTGACAAATCAAGTTAGCCTGAGCTGGTTTCTTAACCAACGCATTTTAGTCAAGATCCATAAAAATGTACAACTATATTTTAAAATTCCAAACTCAAAGATTTGTTCTCGAGTCAATAAAAAAGCATCAAATAACCACAATGAGAACTGGGCATGTAGTATACTAACTTTTTTTTGGAGTGTACTAACTTTTGTATTTTTTTGCATAGACCACTTGCCAGATTCATAGCATCTGTCACCTAAAAGATAAATGGAGAAGGTGCAAAACATCTTGCAATAGGCAAATTTACAAATTTAAAGGAAGTCAGTTTTCCAAACCCTGGGAGATAAAAGACACCTCAGGCAGCCAATACAAAAGAACAGATGCATCTTCTGATTTTTTGGTTTTAATTCAACAAAGAGATAGCTATACTAGGGAAAACTATTACCAACCATTTAAGTGTCACAAAACTGTCTTCTACAATGAACTTTTTTGTGGTGAAAAAAAAATGAATCCTCATAATTTGTATTTCCCATTGCCCGGAGATTACCCCCACAAAAACATAACAAGGTAAAATAAAACATAAAAAATTGGGGCGCCTGGGTGGCTCAGTGGGTTAAGCCTCTGCCTTCCGCTCAGGTCATGATCTCAGGGTCCTGGGATTGAGCCCTGCATTCAGCTCTCTGCTCGGCAGGGAGCCTGTTTCCTCCCCCTCTCTCTGCCTGCCTCTCTGTCTACTTGTGATCTTTCTCTCTCTCTCTCTCTGTGAAATAAATAAATAAAATCTTAAAAAAAAAAAAAACCAAACATAAAAAATTGACGTGAAGTCTTATCTTCATATTCCTTCTATTTAGAGGCATAATGGCATGGTGAAAGCATAAGCAAATCAAAAGGCATGGATTTTTATACAAGGTCTCCCACTTACTTAAAGGATATTTAGCGAGTCACTTAATCTGTGTTCACATCTGTAAAGCAGGATTAACAGCACTGACCTAGCTTAAATCGGATGGTTGTTTGTGATGATCAAAAATATGTAAGTGCTTAATAAAATGTGAAATGCTAACGAAACATTAGGCCTAATTATTATTTTAAAAATCCAAGACCTCAGATACTCATACAAGTGCATAATAATAGTACTTACAAGAGAACATTTATCACGACATTATTAGAAAAATATTGGAAGTGACCTAAAAGTAAATATGATCCTGGTATTTCACATTTCTAGATTGATACACAAAAAATACAGATGAAATTTTACGTATACTTTTACTTTTCAAATTTACCCTTATATAATAAATTACATTTATAATGAACAAATATAAGATTTAAAAACATAAAATTTTGTTATAGAATGCTACAATGTTTTATTTAAAGCCCAGTGTTAAATAAATAGGCTACATAAAAATGAAAGCTTACCATGTATTCTGAAGGAGCCATAAATTCAATAGTAGCATTCTGAACTTCAGGTCTTCTGTGAGGTTCTCCATAAACTCTAGTCAAAGGGTTGTACATGAATTCCTCAGGAACTATAAGTCAACAACATTCAGTGATAAAACTGAAAGGCTTAAGTTTGATGTATCTTGCATTTAGTTGTTTTCTTATTTTCAGGATTTATAGATAAGCCAATATGGACTAAATATTAAAGGATAAATACACTGTTTTTGACTTCAAGTTTCCCCCACACTCAATAGCACCAAGTATGTCTTGCTTTTACAGCCACAATAACGGTGATTTTTCTCTTCCTACCTTCTAATATACTCTTTGTCTTAATTCTTGCTAAAACTGCTTTCCTAAATCAGCTTGAAAGGATGATAAAAATTCATTAAATACCAATTATTATCTTAAATGTGAGACTAAATTTTGTGTTAAATTTCATAATGGTACACAAATATTAACATTTGACACAATACGTACAGACTCTGGCTGCCCCACAAATCTACGGTAAAAATACAAGCTAAAGCCTAACAGTTCTGTGACTTCCATTAATTAAGGAGGCCTTTATGGAATATCAGTTACCTACCACTTATAATATACTAGTGCTCAAAGAATATTTTCTAAATTATCATTGCCCCTGTCTTCCCATTAATGTTTAGAAATTCAAATCCTGTTGAAGGGTAAGCCATAGTTTATGAAATGGTCCTGGGCTGCATGATTCCTACCTTTATTATAATTTTATTTCACATTCTAAAGCACATATACATAAGATTTTAAAGGCATACCAAACCCTATACATATGTTTTCTAAATTATTAGAGTAAAAATTATGTTCTTATTCTATGCTCACTTTACTCCTAAAAAACATAAGAATGGTCTTTAAAAATCTCTTAAATTCCCCATTTCCCAATGCTTAATGAAATTTCCTTTCAAACAGAGACCAAGTTTTCTTTTTTATCTTAATTTTTTTTTTTTTAAAGTAAGCTCTACACCCAATGTGGGGTTTGAACTCACTACCCAAAAAAAAGCAAGAGTCACATGCTCCCCTAAATGAGTCAGCCAGGTACCCTGGAGACCTAAGTTTCAATATGGTTATCAACATACCCTTTTTCCTCTCTAATCCTAATAAAGTGTTACTGGTTAGCTGATATTCCTTAAACATTGACTGTAAGCAACTTCTGAAAGAGATCTCCTCTTCCTCAATTACTGAAAAAACTACATTCAACTAACCTTCTAGCACTGCCCACCTCCCTTCATACAGCAGTGAATGAAGCTAATGGCAGCTATTCTGTGGACTTATTTTCTTTCACCCTAGAGAAAAGGCATGGGACAATTTCTAAATAAAAATATTTCTTAAATTATAGGCTTAAATAATACCATGAAATATGCCATTTATTATATATCTAATATAATAAATGTAAAAAAGTGGTATCAGAATATCACATTTTGTTCAAAAAGTATATAATTATTCATATATGTATACATATGCACATATATGTATGTATGTATAAATGTGTAGAAAGAAGTTAACAAAAGTTATCTTAGTGTTGAAGGATTACAAGTAAGTAAGACAGGTTATTGGTGCTTTTTTTAAAAATTTCACCTTATCTGCTTTCTCTACAACATGAACTGAAATTTGTAAATGTTATTAAAAAAACATACCATCGTTGACTCGATAACATAAGTTACACTTCCATCTCCTTTGATCCAGAAAGCTGACAAAAGGGTTGATATATGTCCTGCATGAGCGGCATCTCACAATTGTACTGGAGGTAACCACAGGCAATTGCTAAAAAAACAGAACTGATTTTTTAAAGGCAGTGATCATCACATCTAAAGGCCAAATACTAATCCATACCTTTCAAGTTAACTTCTGGGATACTGTAATTTTAGAGAAGAAAAACAAGGGTAAAAGATGTGTCCAAACTGTCACACAACAAAGTTATGTAGTTAAAATGTACTGATTTTAAAAACTATTTTTCTCCAGGAACATTCTCATTAATCCTGCCTTTTCAAAAGTATTTATTTTCTTTTTTTTTTTAATTTTTTATTTTTCATAAGCATATATTTTTATCCCCAGGGGTACAGGTCTGTGAATCGCCAGGTTTACACATTTCACAGCACTCACCAAAGCACATACCCTCCCCAATGTCCATAACCCCACTCCCATTCTCCAAACCCCCCTTCCCCCAGCAACCCTCAGTTTGTTTTGTGAGATGAAGAGTCACTTATGGTTTGTCTAAAAGTATTTATTTTCTAATTAAACATTTATATTATGAAATCAACATGGTAAATACCCAATGTATTTTTGAGATAGATGGTAAATGGCCAAAAGTTACTAGGAATTTTCTTCATGTTGTATTAAGAGGCTTACTAAATTCTCATGAAAGAACTGTCATAAAGTAAGGTAAGGGTAAATTATTAAGTATCCAATTAAACCCTGCAATTATGTTCCTATTTAAAGTTTATCCTACATACTAGAAGTTCTAAAGTCTTAATATAAATTTGTTTTGGAATAGTCACCTCACTTATGTACTGATCCTCCCAAGAGTATGTCAAGGTCCCCAAGCCTTATGATAAAAGTGGAAGGGCTTCTTTGTTCTTCCCGTAAGCAGAGGGAACAGCTTCCTAAAGCAATAAATTTACTCCAAGAATGGCAGGACTGGGAGACTGGGTAAAGCATTTTAAATAGGCAAATAATTTACAACTTTTTAAAATAGCATGGTTCATTTATTTATTTTCTCTCAGCACCTCTTGAATTTTTCAAAAATGGGCTTATTTTACCTCATTTCAAAGTGTTTGGTAATAAAAATGATGGCTGAATTACAAATAAAGAAACCTGTCAATGGTCAAATTCCTAAAGAAAGCGCAAATAAATTCCACATGTGATTCTTGCACTACTGTAGAAAATTCCTTACCACCAAGATAATTTTCCATTAGACATTTATGTTCATTAGTGAAACATACCACTAGGTCTTTGAAAGGATGAAGCAGCAGTCCCAAAGGAAGTTTGGCTTTATTCAGTAAGGCCTGAGTCTGAGGAATGCTAGTCAGCGTGCATCGAAATAACCTGTATCAAAGTAAAAACCATGTATCATTAAAAAAAAGAATCATTGTCAGCTGTCACTATGATTATTTTTGGACAAAAAAAAAAATATATGAAAGGTAACACATTTTAACAGTGGATCAAATTACAAAGAAACTTTTCAATAGGCCCTTTCAAATTTTATCCCATTAAATATTTAAGTCCTATTCAGAAAGAGAGGCTGGATAGTTACAACCCAGTATTATGTAACTAAAATACAGTCTCTTCTTGGCTTGGCTTGTGCATAAAACAGCCCAGACTAACAAATGACTTTTTCTTTATATAAATCTTGATTACACTGGAATTAAAAGGTGATGACACGGGTGCCTGGGTGGCTCAGTGGGTTAAGCCGCTGCTTTCGGCTCAGGTCATGATCTCAGGGTCCTGGGATCGAGTCCCGCATTGGGCTCTCTGCTCAGCAGGGAGCCTGCTTCCTCCTCTCTCTCTGCCTGCCTCTGCCTACTTGTGATCTCTCTCTGTCAAATAAATAAATAAAATCTTAAAATAAAAAAAAAAAAGGTGATGACACAAATGTACAAATGCAAGCTTAAGTTTATTAATGAAAAGATCAGTTTTGTTGAAGGTTCTAAAAAAACCATTTAAAAAATAACAAAATTTGATTTTGTTATCACTACAAAGTCATCACCACATACATTTTAAACTAAAGATCCATTTTAAGGGATAGAAGGGTATTAAGTTTGTTATGAAAAATAATTTTAAATGAGAGCAAATAAAGAATTATGTAGAATCAAATCCTATATGTTGGACTTGAAAAAAAAATTTATTCACCACAATGATAATGAGTGTCATAGTTCCATTAGGGCTGGTAAGAGCAGTCATCAGCTTAGAAGTTACAACCCTATCTGAGTTAGAATATTTCAAATATCAAGTAAGCAATTAACAAAGATCTATTTTCCCGTATGCAAAACTATTTTCATAAATTAATGGTTGTACTGCTAGTTCATAAAACATGTAGCGCCAAAAACAAAATCCAAAAATTCTAGAATAAAATGTCATGTGGAATAAGAAACACTATTTGAAACCTTACTCTGGGTTACAGTTTAGTTTCTGGATATCTTCATGCAAATTTGGAACAGGAGGCCGCAAAGGTGTTGCTGGAAGCATGTTTCTTTCTTGAAGAAGATTGATAACTCTTAGCCCCTCTGGATGTAGACTTAATCCACTCATGCTTGCAGCTAAATGATTAGCACCTAAGGGAGTCTAAAGATACATAATTTCAAAGTAAGTAGCCTTTATAATGTTTTCAGTTGAAAACAGAAGTATATAAGGACTTAGTTACTTAATTTTGCTCTAAATAACAAAACTAATCTACATTTCCTGGTCAATTTTGTTTGGTTCTGGGGATATGTAATAAAACAAGTCTTATGAAATTCCATTATTTTAATGGGTTAAAAGAATTCATTACAGCTTCCCAAAACTTTTATGCCTACACAGTTTAAATCAAAAGATGGAAAGCTGGTTAAAAAAGAAGAAAAAAAGTTTACCTGAGTAAAGCCCTGTGGCCCACTTGAGTAATTCAAGGAAGAGGGTGGCATTCCAGTTGTACTAGGTGGTCCTGTGTTCTGATAACCAGGTGGTAAGGAGGGATATGAATACCCAACACTTCGGCTCATTGTGGGATTCTTGTTAGTATGCTGTGGTGTTGCTAGAAACAAGGTAACTTTTAAGTTCTATTTTATACTCTAGAATACTTCAAATAAACACATACATCCATTGAATTATAACTCTAAAATCCCTTGGGTAATTTAATTCCTTCATTTATCAAATCTGCAATATAAGACAAATAAACACTACTGACAAAATAATAGCAATGATGAAAATCTAGTTAATGTAGACTATAACCAAAAACACATAAAAATAAGCTTATATGAAAAAAATAAGCTTGGTATGGTTGATTTACTTTTGTATCATTTACTAAACTTTATATTTAGACTAAAATTCTAATTCAAAACATCAATGAAAACATATTAATGTACAACTGGTTTAATATATTGAAATAGATTTAATTCATAAAAATACTCTATAGCCAGAACATAATAATAAAGCCCATGATCCCAATTCTTTTTTTTTTTTAAGATTTTATTTATTTATTTCACAGACAGAGCTCACAAGTAGGCAGAGAGGCAGGCAGAGAGCGAGGGGGAAGCAGGCTCCCTGCCAAGCAGAGAGCCCAATGCAGGGTTTGATCCCAGGACGCCAGGATCATGACCCGAGCCGAAGGAAGAGGCTTTAACCCACTGAGCCACCCAGGTGCCCCCATGATCCCAATTCTTAAAGGAAAAGAAAACTAATAAAAAAATCTAAAGGTATAGAAATTAAAAAATGCTACCATGAGGTATTACTGTGTGATAAGATTATGAAATTTTCTTCACTATTTCCTATAATAAACACATACTAAAACAAAACAAACATACACATACACAAAAAACCAAAAATCATCTTTTATAGCATCTCACCCAAGAAGCCACCGCCTTCAATTTCATCATAACTATTGTGAACCACCATAGATCCATTATTGGTATTTGATGCAATACCTAAAAAAGAAGTTTATTACAATATTTAAACGAGAAAAATTGTTAAAATTTCTGAAAAATTTGAGCACTAATGTCTAAACTTTAATGTAACTTTCCAAATATTTTAGCCCACAACCCAGGAAAAATGTCAAATCTTGAAATAAAAATTTCAAATAATGCACATTTTAAAGTATACAAAATATATAAAAGTTGTGGGTTTTTTAAAAAGATTTTATTTATTTATTTGACAGACAGAGATCACAAGTAGGCAGAGAGGCAGGCAGAGAGAGAGGGGGAAGCAGGCTCTCTGCTGAGCAGAGAGCCCAATGTGGGACTCGATCCCAGGACCTTGGGATAATGACCTGAGCTGAAGGCAGAGGCTTTAACCCACTGAGCCACCCAGGCGCCCCCAAAATATATAAAAGTTTTAAATAATTTTATGAACTTCTAAAACTGATAGTCCTTCGTGCAGTTTGTAAAATTATATATTATCTGAAAGATTTCAGCAGTTGAGAGCATTAAAAACCTCTCAAGAACAGTACACACTGAAAAAAAAAAAAAGTCACCAAAATCAATACTATTTAAAGAGAAAATAAATCATGAAGATAAAAATACTTTTTTGGGGGAGGCAACTAGGTGGCTCAGTCAGTTGAATGGCTGCCTTCGGCTCAGGTTGTGATCCCAGAGTCCTGGGATTGAACCCCACGTCGGGCTCCCTGCTCAGCTGAGAGCCTGCTTCTCCCTCTGCTGGCCTCTCGGCCTACTTGTGTTCTGTCAAATAAATAAAATCTTAAAAAAATATATAGTTTTTTTTTCAAACTAAGGAACAGAGTGGAATCTAGAATTAATCTGAAGATGATATGAGTTAATGTAATGATTGCTTTATTCTAGGGATCAGCTACTAAAATAAAATAAAAGTCTTAACTTCCTTTCCCTCCAATTAAAAAATTTAAAGATAAATGCCAGGAACACCTGCTTATGAAGAATTGAAATCTATTTCAAGGACCTCTACTATTTATGAACTCTAAGTCAGGTATAGAAGAAACTAAAATTAGTAAATAGAATCAACCTCTAGCATCTAAGTACAAAGGTGCTAACTCTAACAGTCATTTTAACACCAACAGTTAAGTTTAATAGTTGATAAAATCAGTTAATTCCTTTCTAGCTCTCAAGACCACCATGACTTTAACCATGAGTTGATATGAAAAACTTAGTAAAACTGTTTGTAAAAGAAAATAAAAACACTGGGCATATTTTTAGTTGGTTAAAAATGCAAATATTTGGGACGCCTGGGTGGCTCAGTTGGTTAAGCAGCTGCCTTCGGCTCAGGTCATGATCCCAGGGTCCTGGGATCGAGTCCCACATCGGGCTCCTAGCTCGGCAGGGAGCCTGCTTCTCCCTCTGCCTCTTAAAAAATAAATAAATAAAATCTTAAAAAAAAAATGCAAATATTTATTGTAGCTTGATTTTCAAAATTATAATGTGGCAGACAGTGGGACATTTTCATTTTGTTACTCATTGTTAACACCATTCTTTCCAAAATATTCATAGGTCGCTCTTTTCCCTACTTATATAATACTAAAAAAAGGAAATGCTAGAAAAAAAACAAAAATAATATTCATCGTATTCAGAAGTAGGATATGGACAGCGGTTTTTCCCTCCTCTGTTTTCCTATTTCCACATTTTGTTGCATTGGTTAGGTTATTGCTAAAATCAATTTCTTACTTGACAAAATATATTGTTTAAACTAATAAACTTGTATTTTAAAGTTATATCTGAAGACAATGCTTTAAAACATTTTCCTGTTTATACAACACATCAATAAAAGAAAGAATAAGAACCATATGATACTCTCAATAGATGCTGAAAAAGCATTTAACAAAGTACAGCATCCCTTCCTGATCAAAACTCTTCAAAGTGTAGGGATAGAGGGCACATACCTCAATATCATCAAAGCCATCTATGAAAAACCCACCGCAAATATCATTCTCAATGGAGAAAAACTGAAAGCTTTTCCGCTAAGGTCAGGAACATGGCAGGGATGTCCATTATCACCACTGCTATTCAACATAGTACTAGAGGTCCTAGCCTCAGCAATCAGACAACAAAAGGAAATTAAAGGCATCCAAATCGGCAAAGAAGAAGTCAAATTATCACTCTTCGCAGATGATATGATACTCTATGTGGAAAACCCAAAAGACTCCACTCCAAAACTGCTAGAACTTGTACAGGAATTTAGTAAAGTGTCAGGATATAAAATCAATGCACAGAAATCAGTTGCATTTCTCTACACCAACAACAAGACAGAAGAAAGAGAAATTAAGGAGTCAATCCCATTTACAATTGCACCCAAAACTATAAGATACCTACGAATAAACCTAACCAAAGAGGCACAGAATCTATACTCAGAAAACTATAAAGTACTCATGAAAGAAATTGAGGAAGACACAAAGAAATGGAAAAATGTTCCATGCTCCTGGATTGGAAGAATAAATATTGTGAAAATGTCTATGCTACCTAAAGCAATCTACACATTTAATGCAATTCCTATCAAAGTACCATCCATCTTTTTCAAAGAAATGGAACAAATAATTCTAAAATTTATATGGAACCAGAAAAGACCTCGAATAGCCAAAGGGATATTGAAAAAGAAAGCCAAAGTTGGTGGCATCACAATTCCGGACTTTAAGCTCTATTACAAAGCTGTCATCATGGGTGCCTGGGTGGCTCAGTGGGTTAAGCCGCTGCCTTCGGCTCAGGTCATGATCTCAGGGTCCTGGGATCGAGTCCCGCATCGGGCTCTCTGCTCAGCAGGGAGCCTGCTTCCTCCTCTCTCTCTCTCTGCCTGCCTCTCTGCCTGCTTGTGATCTCTCTCTGTCAAATAAATAAATAAAATCTTTAAAAAAAAAAACAAAAAACAAAGCTGTCATCATCAAGACAGCATGGTACTGGCACAAAAACAGAAACATAGATCAATGGAACAGAAAAGAGAGCCCAGAAATAGACCCTCAACTCTACGGTCAACTCATCTTCGACAAAGCAGGAAAGAATGTCCAATGGAAAAAAGACAGCCTCTTCAATAAATGGTGCTGGGAAAATTGGACAGCCACATGCAGAAAAATGAAATTGGACCATTTCCTTACACCACACACGAAAATAGACTCAAAATGGATGAAGGACCTCAATGTGCGAAAGGAATCCATCAAAATCCTTGAGGAGAACACAGGCAGCAACCTCTTCGACCTCAGCCGCAGCAACATCTTCCTAGGAACATCGCCAAAGGCAAGGGAAGCAAGGGCAAAAATGAACTATTGGGATTTCATCAAGATCAAAAGCTTTTGCACAGCAAAGGAAACAGTTAACAAAATCAAAAGACAACTGACAGAATGGGAGAAGATATTTGCAAATGACATATCTGATAAAGGACTAGTGTCCAGAATCTATAAAGAACTTAGCAAACTCAACACCCAAAGAACAAATAATCCAATCAAGAAATGGGCAGAGGACATGAACAGACATTTCTGCAAAGAAGACATCCAGATGGCCAACAGACACATGAAAAAGTGCTCCATATCACTCGGCATCAGGGAAATACAAATCAAAACCACAATGAGATATCACCTCACACCAGTCAGAATGGCTAAAATCAACAAGTCAGGAAATGACAGATGCTGGCGAGGATGCAGAGAAAGGGGAACCCTCCTACACTGTTGGTGGGAATGCAAGCTGGTGCAGCCACTCTGGAAAACAGCATGGAGGTTCCTCAAAATGTTGAAAATAGAACTGCCCTATGACCCAGCAATTGCACTACTGGGTATTTACCCTAAAGATACAAACGTAGTGATCCAAAGGGGCACGTGCACCCGAATGTTTATAGCAGCAATGTCCACAATAGCCAAACTATCAAAAGAACCTAGATGTCCATCAACAGATGAATGGATCAAGAAGATGTGGTATATATACACAATGGAATACTATGCAGCCATCAAAAGAAATGAAATCTTGCCATTTGTGACAACATGGATGGAACTAGAGCGTATCATGCTTAGTGAAATAAGTCAAGCAGAGAAAGACAACTATCATATGATTTCCCTGATATGAGGAAGTGGTGATGCAACATGGGGGCTTAAGTGGGTAGAAGAAGAATCAATGAAACAAGATGGAATTGGGAGGGAGACAAACCATAAGTGACTCTTAATCTCACAAAACAAACTGAGGGTTGCTGGGGGGAGAGGAGTTGGGAGAAGGGGGTGGGATTATGGACATTGGGGAGGGTGTGTTCTTTGGTGAGTGCTGTGAAGTGTGTAAACCTGGTGATTCACATACCTGTACCCCTGGGGATAAAAATACATGTTTATAAAAAATAAAAAATTAAAAAAAAAAAACAAAACATTTTCCTGCTTACATACAACTTCAAAATGCTTGTATATTTTACTTTTTATTTAGGTTGATGAATATTTGTTAACATTTACAATAACAGCAGAAAAAAAAAAACACTGCTTTCATGGAAAAGAGCCAATGTATTAAAAAGACAGTTCTAACACCATGCCCAGAAAAACAGAAATTCTCACCTTCCTCCGCCAAAAAGCATCTAACTTTAGAGCCATGATTGTTAAAATCTGCCCAGCAGGGTGCCTGGGTGGCTCAGTGGGTTAAGCCGCTGCCTTCGGCTCAGGTCATGATCTCAGGGTTCTGGGATCGAGTCCCGCATCGGGCTCTCTGCTCAGCAGGGAGCCTGCTTCCCTCTCTCTCTCTCTCTGCCTGCCTCTCTGTCTACTGTGATCTCTCTCTGTCAAATAAATAAATAAATAAATAAATAAATAAATAAATAAATCTGCCCAGCAACAAAAAAAGATAACAGTAGTTCCTAAATGCTAGGCCCGATACAGGGTAGTAGAATACTAAGGAACTTTTTTAAACTCTAAATTCTTGAAGGCCTTCCTAAGTGAAACAACTAAATTTTCTGGAAAAAATAATACCTGAATGCAAAAATTCAAATAATATTGATCCTTCCACCCCCCCAGTCAAAACATTAGGATTTGACTTGGTTTTGCCTTGCTTACCTTCTTGGTTGACAACTGAATTGAATGAGGGGTGGGGCGCAGCTCTATGTGATGGTTTCTGAGGAGTGACTGCCCTCACTGGAGGTGGTCCTCCAGTTGGAGGGGGCCCAAGAGGAGCTCCTGGTTGGAAAGTGGTAGGCAGAGATGGGTTCACTAATGCGGGTGTAGAACCTACAGAAATATCAGTTTTTTACAAGTCACTTAAGAACTAAGAAGAACAGCCTTTTACCAAATATGTGTTAACTTCCAGATTTACATTTTAATTAAAATCACTAACAAATTACCAGAAATATGTTACCTGCTCAGGTTTATGACTTCCTAATTTATATGCATGCTTTACACATTTTCAAGTCTCTTTAACATGCTTCTTATTTGTCAATTATTAAAGGAGCATCAAATCACTTATAGGGTAGATTCAATGCCCTGTTTATTGATTAATTTTAATTAACTGGTCACAGAGGTTCAACAAGGCCATGTCAAATATTCCAACAGAAATTAACATGAATAAAATATTATTAATGACCTATTAACATAGTCCATTCAATTAACATTAATTAGGTTGACAGCTTTCTAAAGCTACAAACTAGAGGTGCCTGGGTGGCTCAGTCAGTTGAGGACGGACTCTTGTTTTCAGCTTGGGTCATAATCTCAGGGTTTTGGAATCGAGCCCCATGTGGGGGTCTCTGCTGAGCTTTGGAGCCTGCTTAAGGTTCTCTTTCTCCCTCTTACTCTATTCCTCTCCCCTGCTCACAAGTTCTCTCTCAAAGAAAAAAAAGAAAGGAAGGAAGGGAGGGAGGGAGGGAGGGGAGGGGAAGAGAAGGAGAAAGGAAAGGAAGAAGGAAGGAAGAAAAGAAAACAAAGGAACACTTCCTAGGCTTAAAAAATCAGGAAATGATACAAAAGTTAAAGTATATACTTTATAAAACACTGATATCTGAGAAGTTTAACACTACTCACAAAACTAAACTAGGAATGATGTGGTATTTTTCATTATATCTACCAGTATCTTGCTGCCTTGATTTCACGAGTTTTCTTTTCTTTTTTTTTTTTTTAAGATTTTAAAAATTTATTTGACAGAGAGAAATCACAAGTAGGCAGAGAGGCAGGCAGAGAGAGGGGGAAGCAGGCTCCCTGCTAAGCAGAGAGCCTGATATGGTGCTTGATCCTAGGACCCTGAGATCATGACCTAAGCAGAAGGCAGAGGCTTAACCCACTGAGCCAACCACGTGTCCAAATTCCAGGACTTTTTAAATCCTCTGAATTTGTAAGTGAAATAGATAATAAATGAATTTTACTGATATTCTACCTGTATTTGTAAAACCTTGTGATTTTTTAAAGTAAAGGGATAAAGAGACCCAGATACGAAAATTTTCAATGTTTCTTCAATACTGTTCAATTCTCCAGGGTCAAAATGAAACGTGATTGTTATTACTGAACCTTATAGCTCCGAACAAGACAAATCAGTGCCCTGTTAACAACTGAAGATACAGATTACTGCCATATAACTCCCTTATCAAGGAAGCACTGATATATATCCATGGCAATACAGACAGGTCGAAAGAACAAAAGGACAAGGTACACTACCAACTCAACACGAGCAAAAATGTATGATACATCTGGCCACAAAGGTGTAACAACCTAATGTTTAACAAAATACAAGTGAGCTTATAGAGATTTTTCACAGGTTTAAGAAAAAAAATTGAAACCACAACATGCTACATTTCATAAAGTAGACTGTTTAAAAAAGACTTTATTTATTTATTTGACAGAGAAAGAGAGAGATTGCAAGTAAGTAGAGAGGCAGGCAGAGAGAGAAGGGGAAGCAGGCTTCTACTGAGCAGAGAGCTCGATGTAGGGCCTGATCCCAGGACCCTGAGATCATGACCTGAGTCAAAGGCAGAGGCTTACACTGAGCCACCAGGAGCCCCTAAAGTAGACATTTTTTCAAGCTGAATAATTTTTTCTTTTTTAAGTAGTCACAAGCCCTGTGTGAAGTCTAACAGACTTTGAACTCATGACTGCGAGATCAAAACCTGAGCTGAGACCAAGAGTCAGGCAGGCACTTAACCAACTGAGCCACCCAGGTGCCCCTCAAGTTGAATAATTCTTTTTTTTTTTTTTAAGATTTTATTTATTCATTTGACAGACAGAGATCACAAGTAGGCAGACAGGCAGGCAGAGAGATGGAGAAGCAGGGTCCCCACTGAGCAGAGAGCCCGATGTGGGACTCTATCCCAAGACCCTGGGATCATGACCTGAGCCAAAGGCAGAGGCTTTAACCCACTGAGCCACCCAGGCGCCCCTCAAGTTGAATAAATCTTATATATAACATTAGTAGCTAGAGTTTTAGAACCTGCCCTCTTGAGACCCCTAAAGCCAATGTAAGGATGTTAAAAGATGGCTTATGAGGTAAAAGCAAAGTCAGATTGGGTGCCTGGGTGGCTCAGTCGGTTAAGTGTCTGCCTTCAGCTCAGGTCAAGATACCAGTGTCTGGGATCAAGTCCCACATTGGGCTCCTTGCTCAGCGGGGAGCCTGCTTCTCTCCCTGCCTGCTGCTTGTGCTCTCTCTCTCCTCTGACAAAATAGACAAACAAACAAACAAATAAATAAATAAATAGAAATCTTAAAAGAAAAAAAAAAAAGAGTCTGCCTTCAGCTCAGGTCCTGATCTCAGGATCCTGGGATTGAGCCCCAGCAACCGCTCTCTGATCAGTGGAGAGTCTCCTCCTCCCTTAGACGCCCTCTCCCATTGTTCATATTTCCATGCTCTTTCTCTGAAATAAATAAATAAAATCTTAAAAAAAAAAAAGGAAAAAAGAGAAATTTAATGATGTGGACTCGAAACTTAGCATAACCTAGATACAGTTTTGAGATCAGATAATCAGGCACCTACTACCAATTAAGTGTTAAAAAAATGAGGAATTTTTTTAGAAGTATCTAAGAAAAAAGAAGGATAATCATATATTTATTTAAGGTTCATTTTCTTAGTAAATGTATCTTTCTTCCCCTTCTTTTATATAAGAAGCTTCCTAAGTTTTGTCATTCGCTTTTGTCTTTCACCGTATCTGTGGTGTAGCTCTCTACCTGAGGGCTTGTAATAACTGAAAAAATTTCAGATTATTAATGATGTGCTTTTTAATAAGAAGCTACATCTACTCATAAATAGTTTTTTTTTTTAAGATTTTATTTATTTATTTTACAGACAGAGATCACAAGTAGGTAGAGAGGCAGACAGAGAGAGAGGAGGAGGAAGCAGGCCCCCCACTGAGCAGAGAGCCCGATGTGGGGCTCGATCCCAGGACCCCGGGATCATGACCTGAGCCAAAGGCAGAGGCTTTAACCCACTGAGCCACCCTCAGTGGCTCCTTCAGGAGCCCCTAAATAGTTTTTTTTTTTTTTTAAGATTTTGTTTATTTATTTATTTGACAGACAGAGATCACAAGTAGGCAGAGAGGCAGGCAGAGTGAGAGGAGGAAGTAGGCTCCCTGCTGAGCAGAGAGCCCGATGTGGGGCTCCATCCCAGGACTCTGGGATCATGACCTGAGCCGAAGGCAGAGGCTTTAACCCACTGAGCCACCCAGGCGCCCCTAAATAGTTTTTTAATAGTAGCTTTTTCCAAACTATTCTCTTGTGGCTTTGGGCCAAGTATTCAAACCTCATTTCTTATCTGTAAAAGAAGATACTGTCATGAAGATTAATTAAGATACCACATACAGAAGTTTGGCAAAGTGCTGGAAAATAAAAACATTCAATAAATGTTACTTATAATTATCAATAATGACATGAAAATTCATTAATTTCAAATGACTGATGCTCACTCATGGTGCCAAATGAATAAGAATAAAAGTAACCAGACGATTTCAGTTTGAACAACTGCAGATCAGAAGATTTCTACACAGAAACCAATTTTCAGTTTCAATTGGTTAAGTGTCTGCCTTCAGTGCAGGTCATGATCCCAGGGTACTGGAATCAAGTCCTTCATTGGGCTCCCTGCTCAGCGGGGAGCCTGCTTGTCCTCTCCCTTTGCCTGCCACTCCCCCTGCCTGTCCTTGCTCACTCTCTCACTCTGTCTCTGACAAGTAAATAAATAAAATATTAAAAAAAAAAAAAAAAGAAAGAAACCAATTTTCTAGAAGCAACTTTAGCCTTTATAGACCAAAATGCAAAATGTATTCACCAGAGCCAATGACTGATCAGAGGCCAAGAAAAACAGTTTCAGCAGTTCAAGTATATGTAGTATACAGGAATACATACACTAGGTAACTATTGATATTACTATTTCATTTGAAGTTTTTACTAGTTCATTTCTTTGAGGATGTCGGCTCAACAGAATCAACCTGCAGATCTCAATACAGAATTTTAAAAGCTTTTTAAAGTAACACTATTAATTTTGTTAAGTGTACAAGACACTAATTTTAAGAGCTAAGTAGGAACAGCGAAATGGTTAAATGTAATTGTGAACCAGATACGACCAAATTTTGATATACAAACTGATGTACACACAATCCCAACCAAAACTGCAAATTGACAAACTAATCCTAAAATTCTTATGAAAATGCCAAGGAAGGCAGAATAGTCACAACAAACTTGAAAAAGAAAAACAAAGTTGGAGGGGTGCTTGAGTGGCTCAGTCTGTTAAGCATCTGACTTCAGCTCGAGTCATGATCTCAGGGTCCTAGGATGAGCCCTGCGTGGGGCTCCCTGCTCAGTGGGGAGTCTGCTTCTCCCTCTGCCCCTCCTCCTGCTCGTGCTCTCTCTTTCTCAAATAAATAAATAAAATCTTTTAAAAAAAGAAAAGAGAAGAAAGAGAAAAGAAAAAAGTTGGAGGAGTCATACTTCCCAAATTCAAGACTTACTACAAACCTATAGTAATCAAGTTGTTTGGTACTGGTATAAAGACAGTTATAGATCAGAGTCCCTTACATTTATGATCAATTGATTTTCAATAAGGGTGCCAACACCATTCAATGAAACAAAGAACAGTCTTACCATCCAATAGTCCTGGGACAAATGTATACTCACACACACAAGAATGAAGCTGAACCCCTACCTCACACTATTCACAAAAATTAACTCCAGATTGATCAAAGACCGAAATATGAGAGCTAAAACTATAAAATCCTTACAAGAAAAAATAAATATAAATCTCTGCCCACTGCTTTCTGGCTGCAATTCTGGTAATTAACACTCTTCACTACAAAGTTATTGTCAGGATCCTACACTTTCTGGGGACCAAAACTGTCTAAGCCATAACAAAAAGATAACCCAAGCCTCAGATCAAGACAACAAAAAAGAGACCGAGCTTCTTAATATGGAACTGAGCTTCTTAATATGGAACCCAGTTAAAAAACAGTAATGGCAAGCCCATAAGGAAGTAGATCTACATGCATACCTGATTCCCTGAAGTATCATGGGTGACTCAAAGAAACACAGAGGATACCATCAAAGGTAAAAAGCAAACCCATGATTCTAAGCTAACTCAAGGTTAGAGAAGTAACTTATTTAAAGATTAACAATGAGAAAACTAAGAGTTCTCCATTTGGTTTTAAGTCTTGAAATATAAATTATAACATCTCAACTCCCAAAATTTTCTCATTTCTACAGAGGAAGTACTCCTAATAAGAACTCTACCTGATTTTATGAAGTTGTTTTGAAATGAAGGATCTCCAGAAGAGACATACTGATGACTTGTCAAATTTGTATTCCCAGATATAGTTGGTTGGGATGATGCAGGAGGACAATGGTTTGTCTGTGATCCTGTGGATGAATAGTTATACTGCCAATTCAAAGGTGGATGTACGTTGGCTCCAGGAAGAAAGCTACCAGAAGGCATTGGTGTAGCAGCTGGGTTATGAGAAGTAGGTAGTGGCATTCGGGGAACAGGAGCACTGTGAAGTGAAGGTGTCGCTGGATTAGAAGCCACAGGTGGTCTGTGAAGAGTCTGCCCAGGTCCCTGATAATTACTTAACGGAGAAACAGTCTGAGAACCACCATAGTTAGACTGTCCAGAGACTGGATTCAATGTCTTTGCTGGTATTAGATGAGGATAGGATCCTGGAAGCTGAGAATTATATCCTTGGTTCACTGATATTTGTGAAGACACCAGTGCATTTTGGACAGGACCTTCCAATAAGAGGAGGAAAAATTAGTATTGCAAACAAAGCAATAAAAATACTTTAAGAAATACAGTAATGCATATGGTACTCTTATAATTAAATAATAAAAAGACAACCCAATTTAAAAATGAACAAAAGATTCAGGCATTCAAATATATTTCCAAAGAGATATGCAAACAGTCAATACGCACATGCAAAAACACTCAACATTATTAGTCATTAGAGAAATACAAATCAAAACCACAGTGAGATGGCACTCACACCAATCTGGATGACTGAAATGAAAAAGTCGGTAAACATTTTAGTGTTAACAAGAACCTGGAGAAAATACTGAGCCCTGCATCAGGCTCCCGTTTCTCCCCCTCTCACTCCCCCTGCTTGTGTTCCCTCTCTCACCGTGTCTCTCTCTGTCAAATAAATAAATGAAATCTTTACAGGACACCTGGGTGGCTCAGTTGGTTAAGCGTCTACCTTTGGCTCAAGTCATGATCCCAGGGTTATTGGATCCAGTCCTGCATTGGGATCCTTGCTCAGTGGGCAGCGTGTTTTTCCTTCTGCCCCTGCCTGCCATTACCCCTGCTTGCGCACTCTCTCTCTTGGTCTCCGACAAACAAACAAACAAACAAATAAATAAATAAATCTATCTTTAAAAAAAATGTGGAGAAACTGAAAACCTCACACAATGCTAAAAGAAGTGTAAAATGGTGCAACTACAGTAGAAAACAATTTGGCAGTTCCTCAAAGTATTAAACCTAGTTATCATATAATCCAGCAATTCCACTCTTACCTTGCATAAAAACTCATGCACAAATGTTCATAACATCATTATTCATAATTGCAAAAAAGTACAAACAACCCAAATGTCCATCAACCAATGAACAGATAAACAAAGGGTACATCTATACAACGCAATATCATAAAAAGGAATGCAATATTGACTACATTTTACAACATAGATAAACCTTGACAACATTATGCTGAGTGAAAGATGCTGGCCATCAAGAGCATACGTTGTATGATTCATTTATATGAAATGTGCTGAACAGCAAAATCCAGTTGTATTTGCTGGACTGCAGGCGCTGGGAGATTGTAGGGGCTGGGAGGAGGAGGGAATGGGGAGTAACTGCCAGTAAGAATAGGGTTTCTTTTGGGTATTATAAAAATATTATAAAACTGATAGTAGTGATGGTTGCAGGAAGCCTGCTGCTCCCCCTCCTTGTGCTCTTTCTGTCTCTCTCACAAATGAATAAATTTTTTAAAAATCTTTAAAAAATTATAAAATTGATAGTAGTGATGGTTGCAAAACTCTGTGAATACAAGAAAAATCAATAAATTGTACATTTTAAAGCTGTTATGGGGCGCCTGGGTGTCTCAGTGGGTTAAAGCCTCTGCCTTCAGCTCAGATCATGATCTCAGGGTCCTGGGATGGAGCCCCGCGTTGGGCTCTCTGCTCAGCGGGGAGCCTGCTCCCCGCCCCCCGCCTACTTGTGATCTCTATCAAACAAATAAAAATATTTTAAAAATTAAAAAGATTAAAACTAATTACAAAATAAAGCTGCTATAAAGAAAAATCCCTAGAACTACTACTTCTACTCAGGAATATACTGTTATTTCTGTTGCTTAAATTAGACAATAAAAGGAAATAGATAAACACTTTTTAAAAAGATTTTATTTGAGAGCAAGCGAGTATGAGCACAAGCGGGGCAGGAGGAGTAGAGGGTAGAGAAGCAGACTCCCCACTTAGCAGGGATCCCCAATGTGGGGCTCAAGCCCAGGACCCTGAGATTAAAGGCAAATGCTTAAAAGACTGTACCAGTCAAAATACTTTTTAAAAAGATAGCACTCAGAGTGCACCTGGGTGGCTCAGTCAGTAGAGTGTGCAACTTTTTTTTTTTTAAAGATTTTATTCATTTATTTATCTGAAAGAGAGAGAGAGAGAGAACAAGGAGGACCAGAGGGAGAAGGATGAATACACTCCGTGTTGAGCTTGGAGTTGTACTTGGGCCAGACAGAACTCATGACCCTGAGATAATGACCTGAGCAAAAATCAAAACGTGGATGCTTAACTGATTAAGCCACCTAGATGCCCCAGCTCCTCTTTAAATATTTATGTATAATGAAGACCCTCATCTTTGAGTTTAATATATGCATATGGTAAAGTCACTGTCAACTGACATGTTACTTCATTTAATGGCGAAAGACCTTCATAAACAAGCTATTCAATTTCCTACTCCTTTTCCTCTGTTCAGCTCCAGTCCCACCCACCTGAATGTTCCTACAACAAGCTTAAATATGCTCCTACCATAGGGTTCCTTCACTTTTTAACTCTGCCAAGAATGCTCTTCCCCAAGATAATCTCATTCAGTGTCTTTACTCGGGTCTCTTTTCGAACAATCTCCTCAAAGAAGCACCACGTGAACACCATAATTCAAATAGCACCTCTTTTCATTCTCTTCACCTCTGACCCTGCTTTATTTTTCCTTCTAGTGTTAAAATGACACATGTTATTTATTTATAGTCTCTCCACCTCACTATAACATACGATCCATGAAGATAGGGACTTTATTTGGAGAAATGTGAGAATCAACTGTAATAAAAGCTAGTTTCAAATGCTACAGTATTCACCTGATGGGATCTCTCTTTTTTTTTTTTTCCTAAAGATTTTATTTATTTATTTGGCAGGCTGAGAGAGAGAGGAGGAAGCAGGCTCCCCGCTGAGCAGAGAGCCTGATGCGGGGCTCGATCCCAGGACCCTGAGATCATGACCTAAGCCAAAGGCAGAGGCTTTAACCCACTGAGCCACACAGGCGCCCCGCTGATGGGATCTCTTAAAGGTAAAAAAAAAATTATTCCATTCCTGGGGATAAAAATATATTATATGTTTATAAAAAAATTATTCCATGATATGGCACCATGCTGGATATTCTTATAAGCATGACTTTTAAATAAATTAAGGATGCCTGGGTAGCTCAGTCAATTAAGCAGTCCGCTTTTGATTTTGGCTCAGGTCATGACCTCAGGGTCATCAGAACGAGTCCCACAAGAGGATCCACAATGACCATAGAGCCTGCTTAAGATTTTCTCTCCTTCTGCCCCTCCTTTCACTCACACTCTAAATAAATAAATAATAAAATCTAAATAAATAAGCTAAAAAGCAAAATAGTTCCTTTCTTGAAAAATTCGGTGCTAAAGACATGGGGTTGGGGAAAAGGTATAAGCATCCACACCGGAGGGAAGGTAGAATAGAATGACAGAGCAGCACCAGCAATGGGAGAATGGTTACACACAGGAGAACTAACCAATTAAATCCATACAGGATAATGGAAGCAAGGTCTCTCACTCTCTGAGAAGGGAGTCACAAATATGGAAAGGGGCAAACTAGAATGAATGAACCTAATGATGGTGGGTGGGTCTGCACTGGAAGTTACAACTGAAACTCATGGATTTCAATACATATATAGATAGGTAGTTTCCTTAATTCTGTCTGCTGAGACTGGTAGCAGAGACATTCTAATTCTCTGATTACATCTAGTACAAGATCTTGGTTTCTAAGTATTTTTCTCTCCACTAAAAGGAATCATGGCTAGCAAAATATAAAAGAAAAAACAAAAACAAAAAACAAAACAAAACAAAAACCAATAAACAAAAAAGGAATCTTAGGGGCGCCTGGGTGGCTCAGTGGGTTAAAGCCTCTGCCTTCGGCTCGGGTCATGATCTCAGGGTTCTGGGATCGAGCCCTGTGTCAGGCTCTCTGCTCAGCGGGGAGCCTGCTTCCCCCACTCTCTCTCTGCCTGCCTCTCTGCCTACTTGTGATCACTGTCTGTCAAATAAATAAATAAAATCTTTAAAAAAAAAAAAAAAAGGAATCTTAGAAAGTACAAGAGCCTATAGTATCTTACTGTGCCAGAAGTTAAAGTGCCCAGGAATGATATAATACAAGAAACAGAGTGGACAGCTTGAAGGGCACCCAAAAGCCATCTGAGATAATATAAAGTCAAAATAAGTAATAATAATATCAGTGGATTATAATCCACTGAATAAACAGTCTAAACCAATAAATAAATAAATAAATTCATAGTCTAACAAGGAATGAAATATTTATATAATCTCTATCAGTGACTTTTTTTTTTTAAAGATTTTATTTATTTATTTGTCAGAGAGAGAGCGAGCGAGAGCGAGCACAGGCAGACAGAGTGGAAGGCAGAGTCAGAGGGAGAAGCAGGCTCCCTGCGGAGCAAGGAGCCCGATGTGGGACTCGATCCCAGGACGCTGGGATCATGACCTGAGCCGAAGGCAGCTGCTTAACCAACTGAGCCACCCAGGCGTCCCTATCAGTGACTTTTTAAAAAAGATATTATTTATTTATTTGACAGAGATCACAGGTAGGCAGAGAGGCAAGCAGAGAGAGAGAGGAGGAAGCAGGCTCCTTGCTGAGCAGAGAGCCCAACTCGGGGCTCCATCCCAGGACCCTGGGATCATGACCTGAGCCAAAGGCAAAGGCTTTAACCCATTGAGCCACCCAGGTGCCCCTCTATCAGTGATTATTTTAAGTAGGTTCCATGCTCAGTGAGGAGACCAACATAGTGCTCAAACCCACAACCCTGAGATTAAGACCTGAGATCAAGAGTAGGATGCCTGGGGCGCCTGAGTGGCTTAGTTGGTTAAATTTCTGTCTTCAACTCAAGTCATGATTCCAATGCTCTGCAATCAAGCCCCATATTGGACTCCTTGGTCAGCAGGGGGTCTGCTTATCCCTCTTCCTACCCAACCTGTGCTCTCTCTCACAAATAAATAAATAAAATCTTTTTTTTTTTTTAAGATTTTATTTATTTGACAGAGAGAGAAAGAGAGAGATACATCGAGAGAGGGAATACAAGCAGGCAAAGTGAGAGGGAGAAGCAGGCTTCCCGGCAAGCAGGGAGCCCCGTGTGGGGCTCAATCCCAGGACCCCAGGATCATGACCTGAGCTGAAGGCAGATGCTCAATGACTGAGCTACCCTGGTGACCCTAAATAAATAAAATCTTACGGAAAAAAAGGGGGGGGGCACCAGGGTGGCTCTGTGGGTTAAAGCCTCTGCCTTCTGCTCAGGTCATGATCCCTGAGTCCTGGGATCAAGCCCCGCATGGGCTCTCCGCTCAGCAAGGACCCTGCTTCCTCCTCTCTCTCTCTGCCTGCCTCTCTGTCTACTTGTGATCTCATCTGTCAAATAAATAAATAAAATCTTAAAAAAATATTATTCCTTGCTAATTGAAGCTTTCTTTTTTTTTTTTTTTTTTAAGATTTTATTTATTTACTTGAGAGAGAGACAGTGAGAGAGAGCATGAACGAGGAGAAGGTCAGAGAGAGAAGCATACTCCCCATGGATCTGGGAGCCCGATGCGGGATTCGATCCCGGGACTCCAGAATCATGACCTGAGCCGAAGGCAGTCGTCCACCAACTGAGCCACCCAGGCGTCCCGCTAATTGAAGCTTTCAAAGTTAAGTTCTGTCCTGTCAATTTCTCACAGATTCACTGCCTGTCTAAAAAGTATAAAAGTACCTGCCTTGGTCATTTCTTTAGGTCTCAATTTCATTATTGGGTCTCTCTGCACATGTAATATTAATCTGTCTCATGTATTTAATTCTTAGTCCATCTAGAAAACCTCAGATAGAGGAAAACTTCTACCCCCCACCCCGGGGACAAATGGAGAGTGACCTAATGGATTTAAGGTTGGGGAGGGAGGTGATGAAAATCGATTGTGGGGGCGCTTGGGTAGCTCAGCTGGTTAGGTGTCCAACTGTTTTGTAGGTTTCTTTTTTTTTAAGATTTTATTTATTTATTTGACACACACAGAGACAACAAGCTGGGGAGTGATAAGCAGAGGGAGAGGGAGAAACAGGCTCCTGCTGAGCAAGGAGCCTGATGCTGGGCTTGATTCTAGGACCCTGAGATTATGACCCGAGTTGAAGGCAGAGAAGCTTAACCCACTGAACCACCCAGGTGCCCATAGGCATCCAACTCTTGATCTCAGCTCAGGTCTTGATCTGAAGGTTGTGAGTTCAAACCCTCCCATAGCACTCCAGAGTTGGCACGGAGCTCACTTAAAAATAAATCAAATCAAATCAAAGCAAAGCAGGTGTGATGATGAATATACTGAAAACTACTTACTTGTATACTTTAAATAGGTGAATAGTATAGTATGTGAATTATTATATCTCAATAAATCTGTTTTTAAAAGTGGTTTTGTGGTACCTGGGAGGCTCAGATGATTAAGCATCTGCCTTCAGCTCAGGTCATAATCCCAGGGTCCTCAAATCGAGCCCCACATTGGGCTCCCTGCTTAGCAGAAAGCCTGCTTCTCCTTCTCCCACTCCCCCTCTGCTGTGTTCCCTCTCTTGCTGTCAAATAAGTAAGTAAAATCTTTTTTTATAAAATGAGATTTATATGAAACACTTACAGTGGTATTTCTCATAGTACTCAATAAATGTTTGCTGTCTTCATCTAAGAAACATGTATTTGTGCCCTTAAGAATGTAGCACTCCCCTAAGGCTGTTTATCAGTAAATCAAATAATTTCATCTGAACTAATCTTTTTTCCTAGTGTTTCTTTTAGTTAAGACTAATCCTGTATTTAACCTAATTATTCATTTTATTCCAAATGGTTAAGAACATTCTATTCATTCCTTCCTTAAAACACACATTTACCAAATATCATTGGAGTAAACAAAGGTGAATAAGATCCACTTCAACACTGCCCTCAAGTAGCTCACAGTCCAGATTGGAAGGCAAAGAACCAGGCAAGGACAATTGAGAGTGATGTGACAGTGGCAACCCAGGGCACTATGAGAGCACGGAGGAAGTAACACCTGGTCTAAAGAGAAGGCAAAAAGGTAGCAAAGATGGTTTCCTGAGAAAGGGAAGCTTCAACTAAGATCTTAAGAGATAATCAGAGTTAGTTCCAGGAAAATGAGTATCAAGACTGTTTCCAGAAAGGGGAGCAACATGCACAACAGCCTGTGGTCATACAAAGGCACTGTGAAAGAAGTTCAGTATAACAGAACAAAAGACAAGTGACTGAGCAAATCTCTGCAGTGCAACACAAGTTCAGAATTTTTCCCTTAATGAGTCTGGATTTCAAGGGCGCCTGGGTGGCTCAGTCACTTAAGCATCCCACTCTTGATTCTGGCTTGGGTTGTGATCTCAAGGTCATAGGATGGTGCCCTGAGTCCAACTACACATTCAGAACAGTCTCCTTATTCCTCAACCTCTGCTCCGCCCCCAGGTGTGTGCTCTCACTCTCTCTCTCTCTTTCTCTAGCTCTTAAATAAATAAAGTCTTTTTTTTTTTTTTAAAGATTTTATTTATTTATTTGAGAGAGAATGAGTGAGAGAGAACATGAGAGAGGAGAAGGTCAGAGGGAGAAGCAGACTCCCCATGGAGCTGGGAGCCCGATGCGGGACTCGATCCCGGGACTCCGGGATCATGACCCGAGCTGAAGGCAGTCGTCCAACCAACTGAGCCACCCAGGCGCCCCTTTTTTTTTTTTTTTTTTTTTTAAAGATTTCATTTATTTATTTGAAGGAGAGAGATCACATGTAGGCAGACAGGCAGGCAGAGAGAGAGAGAGGAGGAAGCAGGCTCCCTGCTGCTTGAGCAGGGAGCCCGATGCGGGACTCGATCCCAGGACCCCGAGATCATGACCTGAGCTGAAGGCAGCGGCTCAACCCACTGAGCCACCCAGGTGCCCCTTAAATAAATAAAGTCTTAAAAAAAAAAAAAAAAAAAGTCTGGATTTCATCCTAAGAGCAATGGGAGGCTTGGAAAGGCTACCTGTGAGACATTTTAAATTTGCATGTAAGAGAACCTCTTAGGGATTAGAGAAGAGATCAGAGACTGAAAGGAGTCTACAGCTGTAGTCCAGACAAGAAACCACTGACTAAATAAAAAGCAGCCATGGGAATATAGAGATGTTTGAATCAGTAAGAACATTTGTCAAAGATAAATAAATATGGGCACCTGGATGGCTCAGGGGGTTAAGCTGCTGCCTTCGGCTCAGGTCATGATCTCAAGGTCCTGGGATCGAGTCCCGCATGGGGCTCTCCGCTCAGCAGGGAGCCTGCTTCCCTCTCTCACTCTCTCTCTGCCTAATTGTGATCTCTCTTGTCAAATAAATAAATAAAATCTTTTAAAAATAAATAAATAAATATAAAGAAGTAAAAACATTTGTCAAAAGTTAATTCATAAGCATATTGTGGGTCTTATGGGTAAAAACAGATATTTCACAGCCTAATCTTATCACAAGATTTCATGGTTCATTTTGTATTTTTATTTACTGTTTTATCATAGGCTAAATGCAAAAAAAGGCCTTCAATCCAGGTCCAGCCACATGAAAGCCAAGCATCATCAAAATGCACAAATGGTGGGGCGCCTGGGTGGCTCAGTGGGTTAAGACCCTGCCTTCGGCTCAGGTCATGATCTCAGGGTCCTGGGATCGAGTCCCACATCGGGCTTTCTGCTCGGCAGGGAGCCTGCTTCCCTCTCTCTCTCTCTCTCTCTGCCTGCCTATCCATCTACTTGTGATTTCTCTCTGTCAAATAAATAAATAAAATCTTTTAAAAAAATATGCACAAATGGGTGATGCAGTAGGTTGAGAGTTGAGAGTCCAACTCTCAGTTTCTGCTCAGGTCATGATCTCAGGGTCCTGGGACTGAGCCCTACATGGGGCTCCATGCTCCACACAAAGTCTGCTTAAGATTCTCTCTCTCCCCCTCTCTCCCCCTTTCCAACACACGCTCTGTCAAATAAATAAAATCCTTTTTAAAAATGCACAAAATAAGGCAGCACCTGGCTGGCTGCCAGTAGAGTGTATGACTTTAAGATAAAAAATTATTTATTTATTTATTTATTTGAGAGAGAAAGAGAGCCAGTGTGTGCACAAGGGGGGGAGGGCAGCGGAAGAGGGAGAGACTCCCTGATGAGTGGGGAGCCCAACATGGGGCTCAATCCCAGGACCCTGAGATCATGACCTGAGCTGAAGTCTGACACTTAACCAACTGAGTATGTGACTCTTGATTTCAGGATCATGAGTTCAAGCCCCATGCTGGGCTTAGAGCTTACTTAAAATGATTTTAATTTTTTTTTTATTCTGAAGTCATTAATAAAGTAAGTAGTCCATCAAAATTAGAGATCAGAGATTATGAATGGGTCGAGAACACAGCACTGTGATATACAAGTTATTCTGAGCACAGGGCATAAGTTCCTTAAATCTCTTAGTCAACCAAAAGCAGAGCCTCCCAAAAGAATGCCAAAAAACTCAATTATCATAAATCTCCAGCCCAGGAACAACCAGAGATAACTGACTCCTATCACCTGAAATGAGAAGTCTCCACACCACACTTAAACATATTGTCACAGAACTATCAAATCTCCCATCAATTCTATTAAGGGCCCCATTTTTCCTAAAAATCATTTTGTTTTACCGTAAGTGCCATTCTCTCTCTCCCCTTCTGCTATTAAGATGGCACCTAAGGGGTGGTTGGCAGCTCAGTCAGTTAAATGTCTGCCTTTGGTTCAGGTCATGATCCCAGGGTCCTGGAATTGAGCCCTACATCAGCTTCCTGCTCAGTGGGGACCTGCTTCTCCCTCTCCCCATTTGTGCTCTCCTTCTCTGTCAAATAAATAAATAAAATCCAGGAAAAAAAAAAGAAAGGATAGTACCTAAATTCCAAATTCTATCTGTCTCCTTGAGTCACATCTTTGTAAACTCTCATACTATATAAAAAAATGGTATCTTCTCTCTTACTGATCTCTGTCTCTTGCCAGTTTAATTCACAGGCCCCCAAACACCAAATCTAACAGTGTAGGAAAAGTTCTTCCCCCACAACTGAAAACAAGTTTCATCTTTATTTTTTCAATTTCTGAAGATTATATTTATTTATTTGAGAGAGATAGAGAGAGAGAAAGAAAAATGAATGGAAATGGGGCAGAGGAAGAGGGAGAAGCTGACTCCCACTGAGTGTGGAGCCCAATGGAGGGCTCCATCCCAGGATCCCGAGATCACAACTTGAGCCAAAGTCAAACACTGAGCCACCCAGGTGCCCCGCATTTTTTTAAGTAGATCCATGAGCAGCATGGAGCCCAAGGTGGGCCTCATACTGAGATCAAGACCTGAACTGAGATCAAGTTGGATGCTCAACCCCCTCAGCCACCCAGGCAACACTTGACTTTAAAAAGAAAAGAAGACTGACCATGATAACCCCCAAATGATGTTCCAACACGTACAAAATTAAAACAATCCAATCAGTTTTGGCTTCAACCCGACATAATCCATCACATTATTTAATATGTTAACTTTGAACTGTACTGCTTTTACAGATGTTTTTATTTTAACTTTTACTTTTACATTGTACAGAACCTATAAACATATGAAGTTTAAGCCTAGCTTTGTGTTTGCATACCTTTTTTTTAAAAAAAATTTAACATTAGAGTTGCAAACAAATATTTAACACCCATACGTAAGTTTTAAAAACTGACTGAAGAAATACAACTAATGGGACTTGATGTGGAACTGAATATCTGAGTTCATGTGAAGAAAGTGAATAGAGGAAGCAATCAGGGATAACTCCCCAGATTCCAAACTGAACAACTCAGTGGACAGCAGTGCCATTCACTGGAGAGAAGGAGAAGAAAAGAATTGGGAAAGATAGAGAACAGCAAAAGGAGGAGGGAATAAAGAATTATTTTAAATAGGGGCGCCTGGGTGGCTCAGTGGGTTAAGCCGCTGCCTTCGGCTCAGGTCATGATCTCGGAGTCCTGGGATCGAGTCCCACATCGGGCTCTCTGCTCAGCAGGGAGCCTGCTTCCTCCTCTCTGCCTGCCTCTCTGCCTACTTGTGATCTCTCTCTGTCAAATAAATAAATAAAATCTTTAAAAAAAAAAAAAAAAAAAGAATTATTTTAAATATACTTTCAGGTGTCACCAAGAAATCCAAGTACAGATGTACAACAGAAAGACATCTATCTGCAGCCAAAGAGACGGATTTCAGCTTATGATAACTTTGGCAATCACTGGCACATACACAACATTTAATACCATGGGGATTAATGACATCCGGAAGTATACATAGAGTAAGAAAAGAAGAAACCTAGCTACAGAAATGATGTGAAAAAACATTTTGGGGGTTTTCTTTTTAAATTTTTAAGTTTTTTTGCTTCTTCTTCTTCTTTTTTTTTTTTTTTTTTTTTTTTGTATAATCTCTATAGCCAACTTGAGGCTCAAACTCACAAGAGCCCATACTCTACTTAACTGTGCCAGCCAGGAAAGATTTTATTTTTAAGTAATCTCTACACCCAACATGGAGCTCAAACTCACAACCTGTAGACCAAGAGTCACATGCTATACTGACTGAACCAGCTAGGCATCCCTATTGTTATTATTATTAAGAACAAAAGAAAAAGAAGAGAACCAAATCAGAACCTGAGAAACACCAATATTTAAGAAAGAGAGAAAAGAAGGGACATCTGGGTGGCTCAGTCAGTTAAGTATCTGCCTTCAGGATCCCAGGGTGCTGGGACTGAGTCCCACATCAGGCTCCCTGCTCAGTGGGGAGCCTGCTTCTCCCTCTCCCTCTGCCACTTCTCCCTGATCATGCCCTCTCTCTGGCAAATAAATTTTAAAGAAGAGAGAGGAGAAAAAAGGCAATCAAAAAAAGAAGAAAATTAAGAATACTGCTGTTGAGGGGCGCCTGGGTGGCTCAGTGGGTTAAGCCGCTGCCTTCGGCTCAGGTCATGATCTCAGGGTCCTGGGATCCAGCCTCATATCAGGCTCTCTGCTCTGCAGGGAGCCTGCTTCCCTCTCTCTCTCTGCCTGCCTCTCCATCTACTTGTGATTTCTCTCTGTCAAATAAATAAATAAAATCTTTAAAAAAAAAAAAAAAAGAATACTGCTGTTGAGGAAAAAAAGACAAATCAGAAGGGTCTTAAATGGAAACAAGTAGTGATGAAGAACATCAGATGCTGCTTGAAAAATATGAGAAATGATGGGGCACCTGGGTGGCTCAGTGGGTTAAGCCGTTCGGCTCAGGTCATGATCTCAGGGTCCTGGGATCCAGTCCCGCATCGGGCTCCCTGCTCAGAGGGGAGCCTGCTTCCTCCTCTCTCTCTCTCTCTCTCTCTGCCTGCCTCTCCGTCTACTTGTGATCTCTCTCTGTCAAATAAATAAATCAAATCTTTAAAAAAAAAAAAGAAAAATATGAGAAATGAAAATATTTTTTGTATTTAATAACTAAAAAGTCATCTGTAGCCTTATTTAAAGCTGTTTTGGGGGATATGTGGAAATAGAAGCCAAATTTAGAGAAGGTAAAGAGGCAAAGATGCAAACAAGAGATTAAAATAAAAGCAGATGGCAGCACTTGGGTGGTTCAGTAGGTTGAGGGTCTGACCTGATTTCGACTCAGGTCTGTCTTGGGGTTATAAGATCAAGCCCTGTGGAGGGCTCTGCACTCTGCTTCTTCCTCTCCCTCTGCTCCTCCCCCTACTCTTTCTCAAAGTAAATAAATAAATAAATAAATCTTTAAAAGTAAATGATTGCTATTCAATTACCCAAACAGCAGCTTCAGAATCAAAGAGATACAAGTTCCAACTTTGTAAATTCCATTTCTTTTTTTTTCCCCCCAAAGATTTTACTCATTTACTTGACACACAGAGAGAGATCACAAACAGGCAGAGAGGCAGGCAGAGGGGTGTGGGGGAGCAGGCTCCCGGCCGAGCCGAGAGCCCAATGTGGGGCTCAATCCCAGGACCCTGAGACCATGATCCAAGCAGAAGGCAGAGGCCTTAACCCACTGAACCACCCAGTTGCCCCTGTAAATTCCATTTCTGTTGCACTCAATGGGATCCCAGAACCCCCATTAGTAAAAATGTCATGTCCTAGGGGTTCTCATGTACATCAGAAGAAACTTTATGAAGAAACCACTGATGTGCCAAAATGCCTTGATATATGATT
This sequence comes from Mustela nigripes, assembly GCF_022355385.1. Lineage (NCBI taxonomy): Eukaryota > Metazoa > Chordata > Mammalia > Carnivora > Mustelidae > Mustela > Mustela nigripes. The sequence continues at coordinate 72,241,348 of NC_081568.1, read as the reverse complement.
ACTAATGAAATCTAAAATGCAAAAATTTTCAAAAAACTTCAGTATACTATTCCAATGAATAAAAAATAAATTTTATTTTTTAAAAATATTTTATTTATTTATTTGAGAGAGGAAGAAACAGAGAGAGCACAGGCAAGGGGAGAGGCAGAGGGATAGGGAGAAGCTCTGCTGAGCTGGGACCCTGCCAGGCTTGATCCCAGGACCTGGAGATCATGACCTGAGCTCAAGGCAGACACTTAATCATCTAAGCCACCCAAGTGCCCCCAAAATAAATTTTAATTTTACAAGTTTCTTCAAGAAAGCCTACTGGACAGTCAAAAAAGCACAATCCATAAACTATCCCTTTCATGCAAATTTAATACTAAAGGGAAAAGATGGCGCCAAGAATGGTTTTCCCTAAAATTTCAAGCAAAAAGGCGAGCACTCTTTGTATTCTTAAGCAATTCATTCATTAATCCATTCAGTAAATACATACTATTTGCCAGGGACAGTTTACATTTTCCATCAATCATACATGAATTCAACTGAATGACCAATTTAAATTAATTCAAGGCTCTCCAGAGTATGGTTCTATTAATTATGGTGTCATACACAGAAGTATAAGTAAAAGTCAGAGAAAAATGACCAAGTATTCAAAAATATCCCATTTGAGAGAGCAATATGTTCCTTAAACCTTGACAAGTTCCTTCTTTTTGTGTAGGTTTTTTGTTTTTGTTTTTGTTTTGACAGGCAGAGAGAGGAAGGAAAGCAGGCTCCCTGCTGAGCAGAGAGTCCGATGTGGGGCTTGATCCCAGAATCCTGGGATCATGACCTGAGCGAAAGGCAGAGGCTTTAACCCACTGAGCCACCCAGGCGCCCCTTTGAGTAGGTATTTTTAAATACAACAGGTTTGAATGATAAATTAAATATTGGGAAAGAATCTCATTCAGCACCTCACCCCACACATTAAATATATTCTGATCACTAAGAGAGCTCACCAAATGAAACTTAAAGTGCGACAAATGGATGCCACTGTGTGAGTACAACTTGTGGGTCAGTCACTAAAAAATAATAGCACTCGGAAAGCAATGGAAAGAGAAAAGCAAATGCAAGGAATCTAAGTGGGGTAGGAGCAATTACAAAATCTGGAAAACATTTATGAAATGTGATGTTGAAATAGCAAAGAAACTGACTATATACTAAAAAAAGTGAGGGTCAGGTTATATAATAATTATAATCCAAGGGAGAATAAGCTACGTGGCAATTTTGAAAAATATAAGCTTACTATAATCATATGCATCCACCTACACAAAGAAACTAAAGAGAAGGTTCTGATCCTTGATTCAGGCTCTAATTCCAGGTGCTAGGTCCTGAGATTCAGATATAACAACCAGATAAACTGAGTAAGAGTGGTTAACTAAGACTGCCTACGCTTGAAATCTAGTTTCCACAATTTATTAGCTGTGTGACCTTAAACTAGTTCCTTGTCCACCCATCACAGTTTCCTTTTTTTTTTTTAAAGATTTTATTGATTTATTCGAGATAGAGAGCACGCAAGTGAGAGAGAGAGAGAGAGAGAGAGAATGCGCATGTGCATGAGCACAGGGGAGGGGCAGAGGGAGAAACAGATGGGGGACTCTGTCCCAGAACCCCTGGACCACAACCGGAGCCTAAGGCAGACGCACATCCCACTGAGCCACCCAGGCATCCCGCATCATAGTTTCCTTGTCAGTACTTAACAGTTCTTACCCCACAGTGCAGTTGTGAGTATTAGATGAGATAATGGATATAATGTAACCTAGCACTGGGTTTGGAATATGTAAACAATAAATGTTAGTTCTTATGGTTACTATATCTGTCTTTCAGGAACTTCCAGTCTATCAGCAGAGACAAACATGAAGCTCAACACCAAAAGTTCTCACAGAGATACACAAAAAGTTTTGGAAGTCCAAAGTTATTGCCCCTACTGAAAATATGAAAAGGCCACAACAATCACAGACCACATGCCAATTTTATTTGTAGCATGCTTTGTTCATAACTAGAGATTTTCTATATCAAATACACAATCATAAACATGGTTTACATCATAATGAAACTAAAAAAGACCTACATTCTGTCATGCCTACAGCAGATGGCACAAGTCTAACATTTAAATTGATGACCAAATAACAACCCCCAACATACTCTATTTTCTTAGTTAATATTGTAAAAAAAAAAAAAAAAACCCACTAAAAATACATCAGAAAAAAAGGAGTTTGGAAATGAGCTCTAATCTTGTATTACGTGAATACATATTTAGTGACTTAAATTCCAAAACACCTAATTCTAAAACTTCCATTCAATGAAACTGGTAATTCCTCAAATGTGCTAGATACCATGTGGAAAGTTGGAGAGAGGATGATGTGCAAAAGCAGATAGCCTTGCTTGTATAGCTTTTATAGTCCAGAGGGCAGAAAGGTATTATTTTACAAAATTACATATGTTAGGGGCACTTCAGTGGCTCAGCTGGTTAAGTGCCTGCCTTCAGTTCAGGTTACGATCCCAAAGTCCTGGGATCAAGCTCCACATCGGTCTCCCTGCTCAGCGAGGAGTCCACTTCTCCTCTCTCTGCCTCTCCACCTGCTTGTGTGCTTGCTTGCTCTCTCTCTCAAACAAACTCTTCAAAAAATTAAAAAATTACATACATTAAACCAGGGGTATCTGGGTGGTACAAATGATGACAAATATCCTTTGAGACCTCTACTATATTTGGGAGAAAGTGAACATTACGTAAATATTACCAAAAAATAAAATTAGTAAAACTACAGTTAGAAACTGCCTTGGCAAATTGATCCAAGTAGTCAAAAAATCCAACTAATTAAAAGTGGGAGTCATGGGATACCTGGGTGGCTCATCTGATTAAACAGCCAACTTGATTCTGGCTCAGATCATGATCTCAGGTTTGTGAAATGGAGTCCCATGTTGGGCTCTGCACTCAGTGTGTAGGCTGCTTGTCCCTCTCCCTCTCTGCCCCGCTCCCACAGAGTATGTATGCACTCTCTCTCTCTTCCTCTGTCTCAAATTAAAAAAAAAAAAAAAGGAAAAAAAAGTGGGAGTCATGAAGAGCACCTGGCTATCTCAGTCAGTAAAGCATGGGATTCATACTTGGGGTTGTGAGTTTGAGCCACACAGGTACAGAGATCACTTAAAAAAAAATTTTTTTTAAATCTTTAACAAAAAAGAGTGGGAGTTATTATTTGCCTTTAGCCTTATTACATATTAATGAGATGAAGATATGCCAGTTTATATAGCCTTACAGTTTCATTGTCAATTTTTGCAAAAAAACTATGTGTACACAAATCTATACAGACTTAGAAAAACTTGTCTAGACAACCTTTAGATTGCAATGTAACAATCTACCACAGAAAAAAAATGTCCTGGTGTGTCAGGAATTACATATAATGACACTATAAAATACCACAATAAGTTACAGAAAAATGGAAAAGGTAACTATTCAGTCTTTTGATTTTCTAAAAAGTATCTGAATATTCAACTGAACTGTAATATGCAATTTATTTTTTTTATTTTTTTTAAGTTTTTTTTTTAAGATTTTATTTATTTATTTGACAGAGAGAGATCACAGTAGACAGAGAGGGAAGCAAGCTCCCTGCCGAGCAGAGAGCCCGATGCAGGACTCGATCCCAGGACCCCGAGATCATGACCCGAGCTAAAGGCAGCGGCTTAACCCACTGAGCCACCCAGGCGCCCCTGTAATATGCAATTTAAAAAAGCTACATTGGGAGGTACAAACTTCCAGCTATGCAATGAGTAAGTCATGGGGATGAGAGATACAGCCTAGGAAATATAGTCAATTGTATTTGTAATAGGATTGTATGGTGACAGATGGTAGCTACACTTGTAGTAAAAATAAGCACAGCACATAGAAAAGTCCAATCAGTAATGCTACATAACCAAAATTAATTTAACATTATGTATCAACTGTAATTTTTAAAAAGCTACATTAACAGGTGCCTGGGTGTCTCAGTCAGTTAGGCATCTGACTCTTGATTTCAGCTCTGATCATGATCTCAGGGTCGTGAGATGGAGCCCCTCCTGGTAGTCTGTGCTCACCAGAGAGTCTGCTGAAGATTCTACCCCTCTTCCTCTGCCCTTCCCCTGGCTCGCCCTCAGGTGCACTCAGGCTTGCACACCCTCTCTCTCTCTCTTCCTCCCTAAAAACAAACAAAAAAATCTTTTTTTTTAAAGATTTTATTTATTTATTTGACAGAGAGAGAGATCACAAGTAGGAAGAGAGGCAGGCAGTGGAAATAGGCTCACTGCTGAGCAGAGAGCCCGATGCAGGGCTCGATCCCAGGACCCCGAGATCATGACCATTGAGGCTTAACCCACTGAGGCTTAACCCACTGAGCCACCCAGGTGCCCCAATAAATAAATCTTTTAAAAAAATAAAAAGCGGGCGCCTGGGTGGCTCAGTGGGTTAAGCCGCTGCCTTCGGCTCAGGTCATGATCTCAGGGTCCTGGGATCGAGTCCCGCATCGGGTTCTCTGCTCAGCAGGGAGCCTGCTTCCTCCTCTCTCTCTGCCTGCCTCTCTGCCTACTTGTGATCTCTGTCTGTCAAATAAATAAATAAAATCTTTAAAAAAAAAAAAAAATAAAAATAAAAAAATAAAAAGCTACATTAAATCTACAGTATGAGTATTCAGGGGAGCCTAGGTGGCCCAGTCATTAAGTGCCTGCCTTCAGCTCAGGTCATGATCCCAGGTCCTGAGATACAGCCCCTGTGTCAGGCTCCTTGCTTGGCAGGGTGCTTGCTTCTCCCTCTCCAACTCCCCCTGCTTGTGTTCCCTCTCTCTCTGTCAAACAAATAAATAAAATATATATTTTTTTAAATCTACAGTACGAGTATTCAAAAGATACTTTAGGACCAATAACTGCCCTAAAAGAGTTAACCAATAAAATCAGATTTCAACACTGAACTCTTTCTTCCACCTTCTAGAGAAATACCCTCTCCAATTGTTCACTGCATCCCTACTGTCTTTATTATTAGCAGGATGAACAACAAAGAAACCCAGCACACACCATTAGCCATTTTACTGAAAATAATTCTACAAAAACTTTAGAAATGGGGATAATAAAGACTTTCAAAATTATGCCTTCAAAATGCTATTTGTAGTCTAAGGATTTCCTTTTCTAAGTGAATTCTCAATTGGCCCTGGGCAATGTGTGCACAGGGACTGTTTTCTTGTTTTCTTTTACATTCCCAAGGACAGAACTTAGAAAGTGTGCAACAAATGTCTGTTGGACAGAGTTAAGCCAACAGAGGTGACAAAATCTTTTATACTACATGTTGCAGTGGCTAACTTCCTTCAGTATAACACCAAAATTATCACAATGCACTTAAATATAAACTGACAAGCGTATTTGCAGGACTTGCTCATGTAAAACTGCACTTTATAGATTATAAGAAAAAGCCGTAGCCATATGACTTTTTTTTTTTTTTAAGGATATAGAAGTTTATTGAATACACTGCAAGAAAGCAGCAGGAAGGACAGGAAGAGAGGTTGTCTGCAATCATATGACATATTCAGTTTTTCTGCCTCAAAGTGAAAGTCTTAAAATGATTTCATCCTCAGTGTAAATGTTACTAAATAGCCTAGAATCAAACGCAGTTTACTTAATCTGTTACCACAAGTATGAGAAGGAACAATTCATTCAACTTAATACCATTACAGTGCTTACACTTATTCTTGCTTCTGCCTACATACCTGCCTACTCAAGACATTTTTAAAAGTCTTTTAGAGCCTTCTTTGTAAAGAAACACTAGTCTTCTCTAAACACAATGTAAATTGGGTATTTTAGTCACTGGCTATTTTCCTGAACTTCTCAAAAATCTTAGATTACAATGGGCATTTTAAGTATATTAGTTTTATTCTACTAGTTTTGTTATGATGAGCCAAAGATTTATTCGTAAATCAGTAACTTGGAAAGATTTTGGCAAAAAATCTTTCTTTCTCTAATATAACAATTATAGTAAGTTTACCCAATCACCATGTAAGACAATTTAAAGAGTCCTAGAAGAGGCATAAAACTAACTCTAACACCAACTAAGAAAGTGCAGTGCCACATGTACACTCTCGAGAGAGGTTCAGAGGTGTTTCCGACCACTTTTCCAAGTGAGTAAAGACCTCTGGAAATCAAACAGGAGATCATCCCCTATTATTTGGTTCTTCCAAAGCTGAAAAACTTAACAAGTGGCCTAAGTACATTCGCCTATGGTTCTGGAAGACACGAGCAGGCCTTAAAGGGGCCTGCCAAAAGCACATTCATTTACCTCCATAAATTCAGAAGCCCCCCCACCCCCACCCCACCGCAGGCCCTGTGGAACTGAAATAAATGAATCAGTCCCGGAGCTGTGCTGTCTTGGAAGACAGGGTGAAGTGGCAAGGAAGGGGAAAGCACATGAACAGGCACTATGAGTCTTGCATGCGAGTACTGAGGTATGCACCGAATCTGTATCTTTCACCCACGTATTCCCAGCGTGTAGTATTCAGCAAGCACTCATTAATTGTTCACTGAACGCATGAATAAATAAATATGAAACAACTTAAGACGAGTCTGGGATTGCGGCTGGATATTCACGGCGGTCTCCTTCGCCCAGGCGCCCACCACCACCCGCTCATTTGCCTGGCCGGGAGGTCACCCTCTTCTGTCGCCATAGGCAGCGGCAGTAACCAAAGGTCAGCTAGAGCCCAGGCCGCGCCAGCCGCCCGCCCCCCGGGGCAGTACTTACCGTTGCTGTAGAGAGACCCCGACGCCGAGGCGGCCCCGTTCTGGGCCTGGAGGCCGGTTGGGGCGCCGCCGGAGGCCGGTATCCCCGGCTGGGACATGACGACAGTGCGCGTCGGGGTTGGCAGGGGATGGTCGGGGTCTGCGACAGCGCCAAACTAAGAGCTGAAAGACGACTGCTGGAAGCGGAGGGAAGGAGCCACCAACTCAGGACTGAGGCGAGGAGAGAGGGTGGCGCATCATGCCCTAGGCATGGCGCTGCATTCTTCCCAGCCCGCGAGCGGCCACGGGTTGGCCTGGGAGCTGACGCCAGGGAGTCGGACAGGTGGGGCCGAGAACGCCGGGCTGGAAGGCGGCAGCCTACCGAAAGAGGAGAGAGGCCCCAGCCGGAAGTGCCTGTCAGCCGCTGACCGCGCAGGCGCAATCGAGACACGTGGCACTTCCGGCTCCGGGCTCGGTCGAAGTCGCTGCTGCGGTCGGTGCGCTCTTTTTTCCTCTCAGGGCTTCCCAGACCGCCCGATAGCTCCGGGTGTCCCTGCCCGAAGGACCGTGCTCGACCTCGCCTGCCACGTCACTGAGTCGCACCGCCGGCCGGAAGTGGCGTGTGTCACTGCTACGGAAATCCCCGCCGTAGTGAACGTCATCTCGCGGGCAGGGCTAGAATCTGAGGGCAGGCCGGGCTTCGGGAGCCACTTTCGAGGGGTGGGACTGACAGTTCCTCTCTCGGCGTTTGTGAAGATAACCTGAGACGACAGACGTCATCGTCCTCTCTTAAAACTATGCCTCTGGTAGCTGAACTGATGAATATTCGTCGCAGTATTTCATTTCACATTTCATTATATTCCAAGTGTAAATTATAAGGGTTTTTTTGGGGGGGTTGTTTGCTTGTTTTAAGGGGGGGTAATTATGTACGTGTGTTAAAAGTAATCAAATCGAGGGCGCCTGGGTGGCTCAGTGGGTTAAGCCGCTGCCTTCAGCTCAGGTCATGATCTCAGGGTCCTGGGATCGAGTCCCGCATCGGGCTCTCTGCTCAGCAGGGAGCCTGCTTTCTCCCCTCTCTCTCTCTCTGCCTGCCTCTC